>NC_133125.1:186458636-186463636 GCF_048418815.1 Hemitrygon akajei
TGTGAGTGATGTGTGTGTGTGTGTTTATGTGAGTGGTTGTGTGTGTGTGTGTGTGAGTGAGTGGTGTGTGTGTGTGTGTGTTTGTGAGTGGTGTGTGTGTGTGTTTATGTGAGTGGTGTGTGTGGGTGTTTTGTGGGTGTGTGTGTGTTTGTGTTATGTGGTGTGTGTGTGTGTGTTTATGTGAGTGGTGTGTGTGTGTGGTTTGTGAGTGGTGTGTGTGTGTGTGTGTTTATGTGAGTGGTGTGTGTGTGTGTTTATGTGAGTGGTGTGTGTGTGTGTTTATGTGAGTGGTGTGTGTGTGTGTTTATGTGAGTGTGTGTGTGTGTGTGTGTTTATGTGAGTGGTGTGTGTGTGTGTGTTTGTGAGTGGTGTGGTGTGTGTGTGTGTGTTTGTGAGTGGTGTGTGTGTGTGTTTTTGTGAGTGGTGTGTGTGTGTGGTTTATGTGAGTGGTGTGTGTGTGTGTTTATGTGAGTGTGTGTGTGTGTGTTTATGTGAGTGGTGTGTGTGTGTTTATGTGAGTGGTGTGTGTGTTGTGTGTGTGTGTGTGTGTGTGTGTTTTGTGAGTGTGTGTGTGTGTGTGTGTTTGTGAGTGGTGTGTGTGTGTGTTAGTGAGTGGTGTGTGTGTGTGTGTGTTTTTGTGAGGGTGTGTGTGTGTGTGTTTTGTGAGTGGTGTGGTGTGTGTTTTGTGAGGGTGTGTGTGTGTGTTTGTGAGTGGTGTGTGTGTGTGTGTTATGTGAGTGGTGTGTGTGTGTGTGTGTTTGTGAGTGGTGTGTGTGTGTGTGTTTATGTGAGTGGTGTGTGTGTGTGTGTGTGTTTTTGTGAGTGGTGTGTGTGTGTGTGTTTATGTGAGTGGTGTGTGTGTGTATGTGAGTGGTGTGTGTGTGTTTGTGAGTGGTGTGTGTGTGTGTTTATGTGAGTGGTGTGTGTGTGTGTGTTATGTGAGTGGTGTGTGTGTGTGTGTTATGTGAGTGGTGTGTGTGTGTGTTTTGTGAGTGGTGTGTGTGTGTGTTTATGTGAGTGGTGTGTGTGTGTGTTTATGTGAGTGGTGTGTGTGTGTGTGTTATGTGAGTGGTGTGTGTGTGTGTTTTGTGAGTGGTGTGTGTGTGTGTGTTTTTGTGAGTGGTGTGTGTGTGTTTATGTGAGTGGTGTGTGTGTGTGTTTATGTGAGTTGTGTGTGTGTGTGTTTGTGAGTGGTGTGTGTGTGGTTGTATGTGTGTGGTGTGTGTGTGTTTAGTGGTGGGTGTGTGTGTGTGTGTGGTGGTGTTTGTGAGTGTGTTTGTGAGTGTGTGTGTGTGTTATGTGAGTGGTGTGTGTGTGTGTGTTTGTGAGTGGTGGTGTGTGTGTGTTTGTGAGAGTGGTGGTGTGTGTGTTTATGTGAGTGGTGTGTGTGTGTGTGTGTTTATGTGAGTGGTGTGTGTGGTGTGTTTGTGAGTGGGGTGTGTGTGTGTGTGTGTTTATGTGAGTGGTGTGGTGTGTGTTATGTGAGTGGTGTGTGTGTGTGTGTGTTTATGTGAGTGGTGTGTGTGTGTTTATGTGAGTGGTGTGTGTGTGTGTGTGAGTGGTGTGTGTGTGTGTGTTATGTGAGTGGTGTGTGTGTGTGTTTTGTGAGTGGTGTGTGTGTGTGTGTGTTATGTGAGTGGTGTGTGTGTGTGTGTTTGTGAGTGTGTGTGTGTGTGTTTGTGAGTGGTGTGTGTGTGTGTGTTGTGGTGGTGTGTGTGTGTTTATGTGAGTGGTGTGTGTGTGTTGTTTATGTGAGTGGTGTGTGTGTGTGTTTGTGAGTGGTGTGTGTGTTTATGTGAGTGGTGTGTGTGTGTGTTTGTGAGTGGTGTGTGTGTGTGTGTGTTTATGTGAGTGGTGTGTGTGTGTGTTTGTGAGTGGTGTGTGTGTGTGTGTGTTTATGTGAGTGGTGTGTGTGTGTTATGTGAGTGGTGTGTGTGTGTGTGTGTGTGAGTGGTGTGTGTGTGTGTGTTATGTGAGTGGTGTGTGGTGTGTGTGTGTATGTGAGTGGTGTGTGTGTGTTTATGTGAGTGGTGGTGTGTGTGTGTGTTTATGTGAGTGGTGTGTGTGTGTGTGTTTGTGGTGGTGTGTGTGTGTGTTATGTGAGTGGTGTGTGTGTGTGTTATGTGAGTGGTGTGTGTGTGTGTGTTATGTGAGTGGTGTGTGTGTGTGTGTTTGTGAGTGGTGTGGTGTGTGTGTGTGTGTTAGTGTGAGTGGTGTGTGTGTGTGGTGTTTGTGAGTGGTGTGTGTGTGTGTGTGTTTATGTGAGTGGTGTGTGTGTGTTATGTAGGGTGTGTGTGTGGTGTTTGTGAGTGGTGTGTGTGGTGTGGTTTATGTGAGTGGTGTGTGGTGTGTTTGTGAGTGGTGTGGTGTGTGTGTGTTTATGTGAGTGGGTGTGTGTGTTTATGTGAGTGGTGTGTGTGTGTGTTTGTGAGTGGTGTGTGTGTGTGGTTTATGTGAGTGGTGTGTGTGTGTGTTTGTGAGTGGTGTGTGTGGTGGTGTGTTATGTGAGTGGTGTGTGTTGTGTGTTTGTGAGTGGTGTGTGTGTGTGTGTTTATGTGAGTGGTGTGTGTGTGTTTATGTGAGGGGTGTGTGTGTGTTTGTGAGTGGTGTGTGTGTGTGTGTGTTTATGTGAGTGGTGTGTGTGTGTGTTTATGTGAGTGGTGTGTGTGTGTGTGTTTGTGAGTGGTGTGTGTGTGTGTGTTTGTGAGTGGTGTGTGTGGTGTGTTTATGTGAGTGGTGGTGTGTGTGTGGTGTGGTGTGGTGTGTGTGTGGTGTGTGTGTGTGTGTGTGTTATGTGAGTGGTGTGTGTGTGTGTTTATGTGGTGTGTGGTGTGTGTGTTCATGTGAGTGGTGTGGTGTGTGTGTGTGTTATGTGAGTGGTGTGTGTGTGTGTGTTTTGGAGTGGTGTGTGTGTGGTGTGTTGATGTGAGTGTGTGTGTGTGTTTATGTGAGTGGTGTGTGTGTGTGTGTTAGTGGTGTGTGGTGTGTGTGTGTGGTGTGTGGTGTGTGTGTGTATGTGAGTGGTGTGTGTGTGTTTATGTGAGTGGTGTGTGTGTGTGTGTTTGTGAGTGGTGTGTGTGTGTGTGTGTTTATGTGAGGGGTGTGTGTGTGTGTGTTATGTGAGTGGTGTGTGTGTGGTGTTATGTGAGTGGTGTGTGTGTGTGTTTTTGTGAGTGGTGTGTATGTGTGTGTTATGTGAGTGGTGTGTGTGTGTGTTATGTGAGTGGTGTGTGTGTGTGTTTATGTGAGTGGTGTGTGTGTGTGTGTTTATGTGAGTGGTGTGTGTGTGTGTTATGTGAGTGGTGTGTGTGGTGTGTGTGTGAGTGGTGTGTGTGTGTTTATGTGAGTGGTGTGTGTTGATGTGGTGGTGTGTGTGTGTGTGTGTGTGGTGTGTGTGTGTGTTATGTGAGTGGTGTGTGTGTTTGTTTGTGAGTGGTGGTGTGTGTGTTTATGTGAGTGGTGTGTGTGTGTGTTTATGTGAGTGGTGTGTGTGTGTGTGTTTTTGTGAGTGGTGTGTGTGTTTTGTGAGTGGTGTGTGTGTGTGTGTTTATGAGAGTGGTGTGTGTGTGTGTTTGTGAGTGGTGTGTGTGTGTTTGTGAGTGGTGTGTGTGTGTGTTTTTGTGAGTGGTGTGTGTGTGTGTTTATGTGAGTGGTGTGTGTGTGTGTTTTTGTGAGTGGTGTGTGTGTGTGTGTTTATGTGAGTGGTGGTGTGTGTGTGTTTATGTGAGTGGTGTGTGTGTGTGTGTTTATGTGAGTGGTGTGTGTGTGTGTGTTATGTGAGTGGTGTGTGTGTGTGTTTATGTGAGTGGTGTGTGTGTGTGTGGTTATGTGAGTGGTGTGTGTGTGTGTTTTGTGAGTGGTGTGTGTGTGTGTGTTTATGTGAGTGGTGTGTGTGTGTGTGTTATGTGAGTGGTGTGTGTGTGTGTTTGTGAGTGGTGTGTGTGTGTGTTATGTGAGTGGTGTGTGTGTGTGTGTGTTTATGTGAGTGGTGTGTGTGTGTGTGTGTAGTGGTGGTGTGTGTGTGTGTGTGTTTATGTGAGTGGTGTGTGTGTGTGTGTTTATGTGAGTGGTGTGTGTGTGTGTTTATGTGAGTGGTGTGTGTGTGTGTTTATGTGAGTGGTGTGTGTGTGTGTGTTTATGTGAGTGGTGTGTGTGTGTGTGTTATGTGAGTGGTGTGTGTGTGTGTGTTTATGTGAGTGGTGTGTGTGTGTGTGTTGTGGTGGTGTGTGTGTGTTTATGTGAGTGGTGTGTGTGTGTGTGGTTTATGTGAGTGGTGTGTGTGTGTGTGTTTATGTGAGTGGTGTGTGTGTGTGGTTTATGTGAGTGGTGTGTGTGTGTGTGTGTGTGTGTGTGTGTGGTGTGTGTGTGTGTGTGTGTGTGTGTGTGTGTGTGTGGTTTATGTGAGTGGTGTGTGTGTGTGTTTTGTGAGTGGTGTGTGTGTGTTTTTGTGAGTGGTGTGTGTGTGTGTGTTTATGTGAGTGGTGTGTGTGTGTGTTTATGTGAGTGGTGTGTGTGTGTGTTTATGTGAGTGGTGTGTGTGTGTGTGTTTATGTGGTGGTGTGTGTGTGTGTTTATGTGAGTGGTGTGTGTGTGTGTGTTTATGTGAGTGGTGTGTGTGTGTGTTATGTGAGTGGTGTGTGTGTGTGTGTTTATGTGAGTGGTGTGTGTGTGTGTTTATGTGAGTGGTGTGTGTGTGGTGTTTATGTGAGTGGGTGTGTGGTGTGTTTATGTGAGTGGGTGTGTGTGTGTTTGTGAGTGGTGTGTGTGTGTGTTTATGTGAGTGGTGTGTGTGTGTGTTTTGTGGTGGGTGTGTGTGGTTTATGTGAGTGGTGTGTGTGTGTGTTTATGTGAGTGGTGTGTGTGTGTGTGTGTTTTTGTGAGTGGTGTGTGTGTGTTTATGTGAGTGGTGTGTGTGTGTGTTATGTGAGTGGTGTGTGTGTGTGTGTGTTTTGTGAGTGGTGTGTGTGTGTGTGTTTATGTGAGTGGTGTGTGTGTGTGTT
>NC_133125.1:186468636-186471136 GCF_048418815.1 Hemitrygon akajei
ATGAGAGTTGGTGTGTGTGTGTGTGTTATGTGAGTGGAGTGTGTGTGTGTTTATGTGAGTGGAGTGTGTGTGTGTGTTTATGTGAGTGGTGTGTGTGTGTGTGTGTTTATGTGAGTGGTGTGTGTGTGTGTTTATGTGAGTGAGTGTGTGTGTGTTTATGTGAGTGGAGTGTGTGTGTGTGTTTATGTGAGTGGAGTGTGTGTGTGTGTGTGTTTATGTGAGTGGTGTGTGTGTGTGTGTGTGTTTATGTGAGTGGTGTGTGTGTGTGTGTTTGTGAGTGGAGTGTGTGTGTGTTTATGTGAGTGGAGTGTGTGTGTGTGTTTATGTGAGTGGAGTGTGGTGTGTGTGTGTTTATGTGAGTGGTGTGTGTGTGTGTGTTTATGTGAGTGGAGTGTGTGTGTGTTTATGTGAGTGGAGTGTGTGTGTGTTTATGTGAGTGGTGTGTGTGTGTGTGTTTATGTGAGTGGTGTGTGTGTGTGTGTTTATGTGAGTGGTGTGTGTGTGTGTTTATGTGAGTGGTGTGTGTGTGTGTGTTTATGTGAGTGGTGTGTGTGTGTGTGTTTATGTGAGTGGTGTGTGTGTGTGATTATGTGAGTGGTGTGTGTGTGTTTTTGTGAGTGGTGTGTGTGTGTGTGTTTTTGTGAGTGGTGTGTGTGTGTGTGTTTATGTGAGTGGTGTGTGTGTGTGTGTGTGTTTCTGTGAGTGGTGTGTGTTTGTGTGTGTTTCTGTGAGTGGTGTGTGTGTGTGTTTTTGTGAGTGGTGTGTGTGTGTTTATGTGAGTGGTGTGTGTGTGTGTTTCTGTGAGTGGTGTGTGTGTGTGAGTGTGTTTATGTGAGTGGCGTGTGTGTGTGTGTGTTTCTGTGAGTGGTGTGTGTGTGTGTGTTTCTGTGAGTGGTGTGTGTGTGTGTTTCTGTGAGTGGTGTGTGTGTGTGTTTATGTGAGTGGTGTGTGTGTGTGTGTGTGTTTATGTGAGTGGTGTGTGTGTGTGTGTGTTTATGTGAGTGGTGTGTGTGTGTTTTTGTGAGTGGTGTGTGTGTGTGTGTTTATGTGAGTGGTGTGTGTGTGTGTTTGTGAGTGGTGTGTGTGTGTGTTTATGTGAGTGGTGTGTGTGTGTGTTTATGTGAGTGGTGTGTGTGTGTGTTTGTGAGTGGTGTGTGTGTGTGTGTTTCTGTGAGTGGTGTGTGTGTGTGTTTTTGTGAGTGGTGTGTGTGTGTGTGTTTATGTGAGTGGTGTGTGTGTTTATGTGAGTGGAGTGTGTGTGTGTTTATGTGAGTGGTGTGTGTGTGTGTGTTTTTGTGAGTTGTGTGTGTGTGTGTTTTTGTGAGTGGTGTGTATGTGTGTGTGTATTTATGTGAGTGGTGTGTGTGTGTGTTTTTGTGAGTGGTGTGTATGTGTGTGTGTTTATGTGAGTGGTGTGTGTGTGTGTTTATGTGAGTGGTGTGTGTGTGTTTTTGTGAGTTGTGTGTGTGTGTGTGTTTATGTGAGTGGTGTGTGTGTGTGTGTTTTTGTGAGTGGTGTGTGTGTGTTATGTGAGTGGTGTGTGTGTGTGTGTTTATGTGAGTGGTGTGTGTGTGTGTGATTATGTGAGGGTGTGTGTATGTGTGTGTGTGTTTATGTGAGTGGTGTGTGTGTGTGTTTATGTGAGTGGTGTGTGTGTGTGTGTTCATGTGAGTGGTGTGTGTGTGTGTGTTTGTTTATGTGAGTGGTGTGTGTGTTTTTGTGAGTGGTACGTGTGTGAGTTTATGTGAGTGGTGTGTGTGTGTGTTTTTGTGAGTGGTGTGTATGTGTGTGTGTGTTTATGTGAGTGGTGTGTGTGTGTTTATGTGAGTGGTGTGTGTGTGTTTTTGTGAGTGGTGTGTGTGTGTGTGTGTTTATGTGAGTGGTGTGTGTGTGTGTGTTTTTGTGAGTGGTGTGTGTGTGTGTTTATGTGAGTGGTGTGTGTGTGTGGTGTTTATGTGAGTGGTGTGTGTGTGTGTGTTTTTGTGAGTGGTGTGTATGTGTGTGTGTTTATGTGAGTGGTGTGTGTGTGTTTATGTGAGTGGTGTGTGTGTGTTTTTGTGAGTGGTGTGTGTGTGTGTGTGTTTATGTGAGTGGTGTGTGTGTGTGTGTTTTTGTGAGTGGTGTGTGTGTGTTTATGTGAGTGGTGTGTGTGTGTGTTATGTGAGTGGTGTGTGTGTGGTTTATGTGAGTGGTGTGTGTGTGTGTGTGCTTTTGTGAGTTGTGTGTGTGTGTGGTTTATGTGAGTGGTGTGTGTGTGTGTGTGTTTATGTGAGTGGTGTGTGTGTGTTTATGTGAGTGGGTGTGTGTGTGTGTTTTTGTGAGTGGTGTGTATGTGTGTGTGTGTTTATGTGAGTGGTGTGTGTGTGTGTTTTTGTGAGTGGTGTGTATGTGTGTGTGTGTTTATGTGAGTGGTGTGTGTGTGTGTTTTTGTGAGTGGTGTGTATGTGTGTGTGTGTTTGTGAGTGGTGTGTGTGTGTGTGTGTTTATGTGAGTGGTGTGT
>NC_133125.1:187376136-187492381 GCF_048418815.1 Hemitrygon akajei
CCTGTCTGTAAATCAGCCTCTCCTCACTACACATTGCCTGTTTGTAAACCAGCCTCTCCTCACTACACATTGCCTGTTTGTAAACCAGCCTCTCCTCTCTACACATTGCCGGTTTGTAAACCAGCCTCTCCTCACTACACATTGCCTGTTTGTAAACCAGCCTCTCCTCACTACACATTGCCCCGTCAGCAGCCTCTCCTCTCTACACATTGCCTGTTTGTAAACTAGCCTCTCCTCACTACACATTGCCCCGTCAGCAGCCTCTCCTCTCTACACATTGCCTGTTTGTAAACTAGCCTCTCCTCACTACACATTGCCTGTTTGTAAACCAGCCTCTCCTCACTACACATTGCCTGTCTGTAAACCAGCCTCTCCTCTCTACACATTGCCTTTTTGTAAACCAGCCTCGACTCACTACACATTGCCTGTCTGTAAACCAGACTCTCCTCTCTACACATTGCCCCATCAGCAGCCACCCCTCTCTACACATTGCCTGTTTGTAAACCAGCCTCTCCTCACTACACATTGCCTGTTTGTAAACCAGCCTCTCCTCTCTACACATTGCCTGTTTGTAAACCAGCCTCTCCTCACTACACATTGCCTGTTTGTAAACCAGCCTCTCCTCACTACACATTGCCTGTCTCTAAACCAACCTCTCCTCTCTACACATTGCCTGTCTGTAAACCAGCCTCGCCTCACTACACATTGCCTGTCTGTAAACCAGCCTCTCCTCACTACACATTGCCTGTTTGTAAACCAGCCTCTCCTCTCTACACATTGCCTGTTTGTAAACCAGCCTCTCCTCTCTACACATTGCCTGTTTGTAAACCAGCCTCTCCTCTCTACACATTGCCTGTTTGTAAACCAGCCTCTCCTCTCTACACATTGCCTGATTGTAAACCAGCCTCTCCTCACTACACATTGCCTGTTTGTAAACCAGCCTCTCCTCACTACACATTGCCCGTTTGTAAACCAGCCTCTCCTCTCTACACATTGCCTTTGTAAACCAGCCTCTCCTCTCTACACATTGCCCCGTCAGCAGCCTCTCCTCTCTACACATTCCCTGTTTGTAAACCAGCCTCTCCTCTCTACACATTGCCTGTTTGTAAACCAGCCTCTCCTCTCTACACATTGCCTTTGTAAACCAGCCTCTCCTCACTACACATTGCCTGTTTGTAAACCAGCCTCTCCTCACTACACATTGCCTGTTTGTAAACCAGCCTCTCCTCACTACACATTGCCTGTTTGTAAACCAGCCTCTCCTCACTACACATTGCCTGTTTGTAAACCAGCCTCTCCTCTCTACACATTGCCGGTTTGTAAACCAGACTCTCCTCTCTACACATTGCCTGTTTGTAAACCAGCCTCTCCTCTCTACACATTGCCTGTTTGTAAACCAGCCTCTCCTCACTACACATTGCCTGTTTGTAAACCAGCCTCTCCTCTCTACACATTGCCGGTTTGTAAACCAGCCTCTCCTCTCTACACATTGCCTGTTTGTAAACTAGCCTCTCCTCACTACACATTGCCTGTTTGTAAACCAGCCTCTCCTCACTACACATTGCCTGTCTGTAAACGAGCCTCTCCTCACTACACATTGCCTGTCTGTAAACCAGCCTCTCCTCTCTACACATTGCCTGTTTGTAAACTAGCCTCTCCTCACTACACATTGCCTGTTTGTAAACCAGCCTCTCCTCTCTACACATTGCCTGTCTGTAAACCAGCCTCTCCTCTCTACACATTGCCTGTTTGTAAACCAGACTCTCCTCTCTACACATTGCCTGTTTGTAAACCAGCCTCTCCTCTCTACACATTGCCTGTTTGTAAACCAGCCTCTCCTCACTACACATTGCCCCGTCAGCAGCCTCTCCTCACTACACATTGCCTGTTTGTAAACTAGCCTCTCCTCACTACACATTGCCTGTTTGTAAACCAGCCTCTCCTCACTACACATTGCCGGTTTGTAAACCAGCCTCTCCTCTCTACACATTCCTGTTTGTAAACCAGCCTCTCCTCACTACACATTGCCCCGTCAGAAGCCTCTCCTCACTACACATTGCCTGTTTGTAAACCAGCCTCCCCTCTCTACACATTGCCGGTTTGTAAACCAGCCTCTCCTCTCTACACATTGCCTGTTTGTAAACTAGCCTCTCCTCACTACACATTGCCCCGTCAGCAGCCTCTCCTCACTACACATTGCCTGTTTGTAAACCAGCCTCCCCTCTCTACACATTGCCGGTTTGTAAACCAGCCTCTCCTCTCTACACATTGCCTGTTTGTAAACCAGCCTCTCCTCACTACACATTGCCCCGTCAGCAGCCTCTCCTCACTACACATTGCCTGTTTGTAAACCAGCCTCCCCTCTCTACACATTGCCGGTTTGTAAACCAGCCTCTCCTCTCTACACATTGCCTGTTTGTAAACTAGCCTCTCCTCACTACACATTGCCCCGTCAGCAGCCTCTCCTCACTACACATTGCCTGTTTGTAAACCAGCCTCCCCTCTCTACACATTGCCGGTTTGTAAACCAGCCTCTCCTCTCTACACATTGCCTGTTTGTAAACCAGCCTCTCCTCACTACACATTGCCCCGTCAGCAGCCTCTCCTCTCTACACATTGCCTGTTTGTAAACTAGCCTCTCCTCACTACACATTGCCTGTTTGTAAACCAGCCTCTCCTCTCTACACATTGCCTGTTTGTAAACCAGCCTCTCCTCTCTACACATTGCCTGTTTGTAAACCAGCCTCACCTCTCTACACATTGCCTGTTTGTAAACCAGCCTCTCCTCACTACACATTGCCTGTCTGTAAACCAGCCTCTCCTCACTACACATTGCCCCGTCAGCAGCCTCTCCTCACTACACATTGCCTGTTTGTAAACCAGCCTCTCCTCACTACACATTGCCTGTTTGTAAACCAGCCTCTCCTCACTACACATTGCCTGTCTGTAAACCAGCCTCTCCTCACTACACATTGCCCCGTCAGCAGCCTCTCCTCTCTACACATTGCCTGTCTGTAAACCAGCCTCTCCTCACTACACATTGCCCCGTCAGCAGCCTCTCCTCTCTACACATTGCCTGTTTGTAAACCAGCCTCTCCTCTCTACACATTGCCTGTTTGTAAACCAGCCTCACCTCTCTACACATTGCCTGTTTGTAAACCAGCCTCTCCTCACTACACATTGCCTGTCTGTAAACCAGCCTCTCCTCACTACACATTGCCCCGTCAGCAGCCTCTCCTCACTACACATTGCCTGTTTGTATACCAGCCTCTCCTCACTACACATTGCCTGTTTGTAAACCAGCCTCTCCTCTCTACACATTGCCTGTTTGTAAACCAGCCTCTCCTCACTACACATTGCCTGTTTGTAAACCAGCCTCTCCTCTCTACACATTGCCTGTTTGTAAACCAGCCTCTCCTCTCTACACATTGCCTGTCTGTAAACCAGCCTCTCCTCACTACACATTGCCTGTTTGTAAACCAGCCTCTCCTCTCTACACATTGCCTGTCTGTAAACCAGCCTCTCCTCTCTACACATTGCCTGTCTGTAAACCAGCCTCTCCTCACTACACATTGCCCCGTCAGCAGCCTCTCCTCACTACACATTGCCTGTCTGTAAACCAGACTCTCCTCTCGACACATTGCCCCATCAGCAGCCACCCCTCTCTACACATTGCCTGTTTGTAAACCAGCCTCTCCTCACTACACATTGCCTGTCTGTAAACCAGCCTCTCCTCACTACACATTGCCTGTTTGTAAACCAGCCTCTCCTCTCTACACATTGCCTGTTTGTAAACCAGCCTCTCCTCACTACACATTGCCCCGTCAGCAGCCTCTCCTCTCTACACATTGCCTGTTTGTAAACCAGCCTCTCCTCACTACACATTGCCTGTTTGTAAACCAGCCTCTCCTCTCTACACATTGCCTGTCTGTAAACCAGCCTCTCCTCACTACACATTGCCTGTCTGTAAACCAGCCTCTCCTCACTACACATTGCCCCGTCAGCAGCTTCTCCTCACTACACATTGCCTGTCTGTAAACCAGCCTCTCCTCACTACACATTGCCTGTCTGTAAATCAGCCTCTCCTCACTACACATTGCCCCGTCAGCAGCTTCTCCTCACTACACATTGCCTGTCTGTAAACCAGCCTCTCCTCACTACACATTGCCTGTCTGTAAATCAGCCTCTCCTCACTACACATTGCCCCGTCAGCAGCCTCTCCTCACTACACATTGCCTGTCTGTAAACCAGCCTCTCCTCACTACACATTGCCCCGTCAGCAGCTTCTCCTCACTACACATTGCCTGTCTGTAAACCAGCCTCTCCTCACTACACATTGCCTGTCTGTAAATCAGCCTCTCCTCACTACACATTGCCCCGTCAGCAGCCTCTCCTCACTACACATTGCCTGTTTGTAAACCAGCCTCTCCTCACTACACATTGCCCCGTCAGCAGCCTCTCCTCTCGACACATTGCCTGTTTATAAACCAGCCTCTCCTCACTACACATTGCCTGTCTGTAAATCAGCCTCTCCTCACTACACATTGCCCCGTCAGCAGCCTCTCCTCTCGACACATTGCCTGTTTATAAACCAGCCTCTCCTCACTACACATTGCCTGTTTGTAAACCAGCCTCTCCTCTCTACACATTGCCCCGTCAGCAGCCTCTCCTCTCGACACATTGCCTGTTTATAAACCAGCCTCTCCTCACTACACATTGCCCCGTCAGCAGCCTCTCCTCTCGACACATTGCCTGTTTATAAACCAGCCTCTCCTCACTACACATTGCCTGTTTATAAACCAACCTCTCCTCACTACACATTGCCCCGTCAGCAGCCTCTCCTCTCGACACATTGCCTGTTTATAAACCAGCCTCTCCTCACTACACATTGCCTGTCTGTAAACCAGCCTCGCCTCACTACACATTGCCTGTCTGTAAACCAGACTCTCCTCTCTACACATTGCCCCATCAGCAGCCTCTCCTCACTACACATTGCCTGTTTGTAAACCAGCCTCTCCTCTCTACACATTGCCTGTTTGTAAACCAGCCTCTCCTCACTACACATTGCCTGTTTGTAAACCAGCCTCTCCTCACTACACATTGCCTGTCTCTAAACCAACCTCTCCTCTCTACACATTGCCTGTCTGTAAACCAGCCTCGCCTCACTACACATTGCCTGTCTGTAAACCAGCCACTCCTCTCTACACATTGCCTGTTTGTAAACCAGCCTCTCCTCTCTACACATTGCCTGTTTGTAAACCAGCCTCTCCTCTCTACACATTGCCTGTCTGTAAACCAGCCTCTCCTCACTACACATTGCCCGTTTGTAAACCAGCCTCTCCTGTCTACACATTGCCTTTGTAAACCAGCCTCTCCTCTCTACACATTGCCCCGTCAGCAGCCTCTCCTCCCTACACATTGCCCCGTCATCAGCCTCTCCTCTCTACACATTCCCTGTTTGTAAACCAGCCTCTCCTCTCTACCCATTGCCTGTTTGTAAACCAGCCTCTCCTCACTACACATTGCCTGTCGGTAAACCAGCCTCTCCTCTCTACAGATTGCCTGTTTGTAAACCAGCCTCTCCTCACTACACATTGCCTGTTTGTAAACCAGCCTCTCCTCTCTACACATTGCCGGTTTGTAAACCAGCCTCTCCTCTCTACACATTGCCTGTTTGTAAACTAGCCTCTCCTCACTACACATTGCCTGTTTGTAAACCAGCCTCTCCTCACTACACATTGCCTGTTTGTAAATTAGCCTCTCCTCTCTACACATTGCCTGTTTGTAAACCAGCCTCTCCTCTCTACACATTGCCGGTTTGTAAACCAGCCTCTACTCTCTACACATTGCCTGTTTGTAAACTAGCCTCTCCTCACTACACATTGCCTGTTTGTAAACCAGCCTCTCCTCACTACACATTGCCTGTCTGTAAACCAGCCTCTCCTCACTACACATTGCCCCGTCAGCAGCCTCTCCTCTCTACACATTGCCTGTTTGTAAACTAGCCTCTCCTCACTACACATTGCCTGTTTGTAAACCAGCCTCTCCTCACTACACATTGCCTGTTTGTAAACCAGCCTCTCCTCTCTACACATTGCCGGTTTGTAAACCAGCCTCTCCTCTCTACACATTGCCTGTTTGTAAACTAGCCTCTCCTCACTACACATTGCCTGTCTGTAAACCAGCCTCTCCTCACTACACATTGCCCCGTCAGCAGCCTCTCCTCTCTACACATTGCCTGTTTGTAAACTAGCCTCTCCTCACTACACATTGCCTGTTTGTAAACCAGCCTCTCCTCACTACACATTGCCTGTCTGTAAACCAGCCTCTCCTCACTACACATTGCCCCGTCAGCAGCCTCTCCTCTCTACACATTGCCTGTTTGTAAACCAGCCTCTCCTCACTACACATTGCCTGTTTGTAAACCAGCCTCTCCTCTCTACACATTGCCTGTTTGTAAACCAGCCTCTCCTCTCTACACATTGCCTGTCTGTAAACCAGCCTCTCCTCACTACACATTGCCTGTTTGTAAACCAGCCTCTCCTCACTACACATTGCCTGTCTGTAAACCAGCCTCTCCTCACTACACATTGCCTGTCTGTAAACCAGCCTCTCCTCACTACACATTGCCTGTTTGTAAACCAGCCTCTCCTCACTACACATTGCCTGTCTGTAAACCAGCCTCTCCTCTCTACACATTGCCTGTTTGTAAACCAGCCTCTCCTCACTACACATTGCCCCGTCAGCAGCATCTCCTCACTACACATTGCCTGTTTGTAAACCAGCCTCTCCTCACTACACATTGCCTGTTTGTAAACCAGCCTCCCCTCTCTACACATTGCCTGTTTGTAAACCAGCCTCTCCTCACTACACATTGCCTGTTAGTAAACCAGCCTCTCCTCTCTACACATTGCCTGTTTGTAAACCAGCCTCTCCTCACTACACATTGCCTGTTTGTAAACCAGCCTCTCCTCACTACACATTGCCTGTCTGTAAACCAGCCTCTCCTCTCTACACATTGCCTGTTTGTAAACCAGCCTCTCCTCACTACACATTGCCTGTCTGTAAACCAGCCTCTCCTCTCTACACATTGCCTGTTTGTAAACCAGCCTCTCCTCACTACACATTGCCTGTTTGTAAACCAGCCTCTCCTCACTACACATTGCCCCGTCAGCAGCCTCTCCTCACTACACATTGCCTGTCTGTAAACCAGCCTCTCCTCACTACACATTGCCTGTTTGTAAACCAGCCTCTCCTCACTACACATTGCCTGTCTGTAAACCAGCCTCTCCTCTCTACACATTGCCTGTTTGTAAACCAGCCTCTCCTCACTACACATTGCCTGTTTGTAAACCAGCCTCTCCTCACTACACATTGCCCCGTCAGCAGCCTCTCCTCACTACACATTGCCTGTTTGTAAACCAGCCTCTCCTCACTACACATTGCCTGTTTGTAAACCAGCCTCTCCTCACTACACATTGCCTGTTTGTAAACCAGCCTCTCCTCTCTACACATTGCCGGTTTGTAAACCAGCCTCTCCTCTCTACACATTGCCTGTTTGTAAACTAGCCTCTCCTCACTACACATTGCCTGTCTGTAAACCAGCCTCTCCTCACTACACATTGCCCCGTCAGCAGCCTCTCCTCTCTACACATTGCCTGTTTGTAAACCAGCCTCTCCTCACTACACATTGCCTGTTTGTAAACCAGCCTCTCCTCACTACACATTGCCTGTTTGTAAACCAGCCTCTCCTCACTACACATTGCCTGTTTGTAAACCAGCCTCTCCTCACTACACATTGCCTGTCTGTAAACCAGCCTCTCCTCACTACACATTGCCTGTCTGTAAACCAGCCTCTCCTCACTACACATTGCCTGTTTGTAAACCAGCCTCTCCTCTCGACACATTGCCTGTTTGTAAACCAGCCTCTCCTCACTACACATTGCCTGTTTGTAAACCAGCCTCTCCTCACTACACATTGCCTGTCTGTAAACCAGCCTCTCCTCACTACACATTGCCCCGTCAGCAGCCTCTCCTCTCTACATATTGCCTGTTTGTAAACTAGCCTCTCCTCACTACACATTGCCCCGTCAGCAGCCTCTCCTCACTACACATTGCCTGTCTGTGAACCAGCCTCTCCTCACTACACATTGCCTGTCTGTAAATCAGCCTCTCCTCACTACACATTGCCTGTTTGTAAACCAGCCTCTCCTCACTACACATTGCCTGTTTGTAAACCAGCCTCTCCTAACTACACATTGCCTGTTTGTAAACCAGCCTCTCCTCTCTACACATTGCCCCGTCAGCAGCCTCTCCTCTCTACACATTGCCTGTTTGTAAACCAGCCTCTCCTCTCTACAGATTGCCTGTCTGTAAACCAGCCTCTCCTCTCTACACATTGCCTGTTTGTAAACCAGCCTCTCCTCTCTACACATTGCCTGTTTGTAAACCAGCCTCTCCTCTCTACACATTTCCTGTCTGTAAACCAGCCTCTCCTCACTACACATTGCCTGTTTGTAAACCAGCCTCTCCTCACTACACATTGCCTGTTTGTAAACCAGCCTCTCCTCTCTACACATTGCCCCGTCAGCAGCCTCCCCTCTCTACACATTGCCTGTTTGTAAACCAGCCTCTCCTCACTACACATTGCCCCGTCAGCAGCCTCTCCTCTCGACACATTGCCTGTTTGTAAACCAGCCTCTCCTCTCTACACATTGCCCCGTCAGCAGCCTCTCCTCACTACACATTGCCTGTTTGTAAACCAGCCTCTCCTCTCTACACATTGCCTGTTTGTAAACCAGCCTCTCCTCACTACACATTGCCTGTCTGTAAACCACCCTCCCCTCTCTACACATTGCCTGTTTGTAAACCAGCCTCCCCTCTCTACACATTGCCTGTTTGTAAACCAGCCTCCCCTCTCTACACATTGCCTGTTTGTAAACCAGCCTCTCCTCTCTACTCATTGCCTGTTTGTAAACCAGCCTCTCCTCTCTACACATTGCCCCGTCAGCAGCCTCCCCTCTCTACACATTGCCTGTTTGTAAACCAGCCTCTCCTCACTACACATTGCCTGTTTGTAAACCAGCCTCTCCTCTCTACACATTGCCTGTCTGTAAACCAGCCTCTCCTCTCTACACATTGCCTGTCTGTAAACCAGCCTCTCCTCACTACACATTGCCTTTTTGTAAACCAGCCTCTCCTCACTACACATTGCCTGTTTGTAAACCAGCCTCTCCTCTCTACACATTGCCTGTCTGTAAACCAGCCTCTCCTCTCTACACATTGCCTGTCTGTAAACCAGCCTCTCCTCACTACACATTGCCTGTTTGTAAACCAGCCTCTCCTCTCTACACATTGCCTGTTTGTAAACCAGCCTCTCCTCTCTACACATTGCCTGTTTGTAAACCAGCCTCTCCTCACTACACATTGCCTGTTTGTAAACCAGCCTCTCCTCTCTACACATTGCCTGTTTGTAAACCAGCCTCTCCTCTCTACCCATTGCCTGTTTGTAAACCAGCCACTCCTCTCTACACATTGCCTGTTTGTAAACCAGCATCTCCTCTCTACACATTGCCTGTTTGTAAACCAGCCTCTCCTCTCTACTCATTGCCTGTTTGTAAACCAGCCTCTCCTCTCTACACATTGCCCTGTCAGCAGCCTCTCCTCTCTACACATTGCCTGTTTATAAACCAGCCTCTCCTCTCTACTCATTGCCTGTCTGTAAACCAGCCTCTCCTCACTACACATTGCCTGTTTGTAAACCAGCCTCTCCTCTCTACACATTGCCTGTTTGTAAACCAGCCTCTCCTCTCTACACATTGCCCCATCAGCAGCCTCCCCTCTCTACACATTGCCTGTTTGTAAACCAGCCTCTCCTCACTACACATTGCCTGTTTGTAAAACCAGCCTCTCCTCACTACACATTGCCTGTTTGTAAACCAGCCTCTCCTCTCTACACATTGCCTGTTTGTAAACCAGCCTCTCCTCTCTACTCATTGCCTGTTTGTAAACCAGCCTCTCCTCTCTACACATTGCCCTGTCAGCAGCCTCTCCTCTCTACTCATTGCCTGTTTGTAAACCAGCCTCTCCTCTCTACTCATTGCCTGTCTGTAAACCAGCCTCTCCTCTCTACACATTGCCTGTTTATAAACCAGCCTCTCCTCTCTACTCATTGCCTGTCTGTAAACCAGCCTCTCCTCACTACACATTGCCTGTTTATAAACCAGCCTCTCCTCTCTACTCATTGCCTGTCTGTAAACCAGCCTCTCCTCACTACACATTGCCTGTTTGTAAACCAGCCTCTCCTCTCTACACATTGCCTGTTTGTAAACCAGCCTCTCCTCTCTACACATTGCCTGTTTGTAAACCAGCCTCTCCTCACTACACATTGCCTGTTTGTAAAACCAGCCTCTCCTCACTACACATTGCCTGTTTGTAAACCAGCCTCTCCTTTCTACACATTGCCTGTTTGTAAACCAGCTTCTCCTCACTACACATTGCCTGTCTGTAAACCAGCTTCTCCTCTCTACACATTGCCTGTTTGTAAACCAGACTCTCCTCACTACACATTGCCTGTTTGTAAAACCAGCCTCTCCTCACTACACATTGCCTGTTTGTAAACCAGCCTCTCCTCTCTACTCATTGCATGTTTGTAAACCAGCCTCTCCTCTCTACACATTGCCCCGTCAGCAGCCTCCCCTCTCTACACATTGCCTGTTTGTAAACCAGCCTCTCCTCACTACACATTGCCTGTTTGTAAAACCAGCCTCTCCTCACTACACATTGCCTGTTTGTAAACCAGCCTCTCCTCACTACACATTGCCTGTTTGTAAAACCAGCCTCTCCTCACTACACATTGCCTGTCTGTAAACCAGCCTCTCCTCACTACACATTGCCCCGTCAGCAGCCTCTCCTCTCTACACATTGCCTGTCTGTAAACCAGCCTCTCCTCACTACACATTGCCCCGTCAGCAGCCTCTCCTCTCTACACATTGCCTGTTTGTAAACCAGCCTCTCCTCACTACACATTGCCTGTTTGTAAACCAGCCTCTCCTCTCTACACATTGCCTGTCTGTAAACCAGCCTCTCCTCACTACACATTGCCTGTTTGTAAACCAGCCTCTCCTCACTACACATTGCCTGTTTGTAAACCAGCCTCTCCTCACTACACATTGCCCCGTCAGCAGCCTCTCCTCACTACACATTGCCTGTTTATAAACCAGACTCTCCTCTCGACACATTGCCCCATCAGCAGCCACCCCTCTCTACACATTGCCTGTTTGTAAACCAGACTCTCCTCTCGACACATTGCCCCATCAGCAGCCACCCCTCTCTACACATTGCCTGTTTGTAAACCAGACTCTCCTCTCGACACATTGCCCCATCAGCAGCCACCCCTCTCTACACATTGCCTGTTTGTAAACCAGCCTCTCCTCACTACACATTGCCTGTCTGTAAACCAGCCTCTCCTCACTACACATTGCCTGTTTTGTAAACCAGCCTCTCCTCTCTACACATTGCCTGTTTGTAAACCAGCCTCTCCTCACTACACATTGCCTGTCTGTAAACCAGACTCTCCTCTCGACACATTGCCCCATCAGCAGCCACCCCTCTCTACACATTGCCTGTTTGTAAACCAGCCTCTCCTCACTACACATTGCCTGTCTGTAAACCAGCCTCTCCTCACTACACATTGCCTGTTTGTAAACCAGCCTCTCCTCTCGACACATTGCCTGTTTGTAAACCAGCCTCTCCTCACTACACATTGCCTGTTTGTAAACCAGCCTCTCCTCACTACACATTGCCTGTCTGTAAACCAGCCTCTCCTCACTACACATTGCCTGTCTGTAAACCAGCCTCTCCTCACTGCACATTGCCTGTTTGTAAACCAGCCTCTCCTCTCGACACATTGCCTGTTTGTAAACCAGCCTCTCCTCACTACACATTGCCTGTTTGTAAACCAGCCTCTCCTCACTACACATTGCCTGTCTGTAAACCAGCCTCTCCTCACTACACATTGCCTGTCTGTAAACCAGCCTCTCCTCACTACACATTGCCTGTTTGTAAACCAGCCTCTCCTCTACACATTGCCTGTTTGTAAACTAGCCTCTCCTCACTACACATTGCCTGTCTGTAAACCAGCCTCTCCTCACTACACATTGCCTGTCTGTAAACCAGCCTCTCCTCTACACATTGCCTGTTTGTAAACCAGCCTCTCCTCACTACACATTGCCTGTCTGTAAACCAGCCTCTCCTCACTACACATTGCCCCGTCAGCAGCCTCTCCTCAATACACATTGCCTGTTTGTAAACCAGACTCTCCTCACTACACATTGCCTGTCTGTAAACCAGACTCTCCTCACTACACATTGCCTGTCTGTAAACCAGCCTCTCCTCACTACACATTGCCTGTCTGTAAATCAGCCTCTCCTCACTACACATTGCCCCGTCAGCAGCCTCTCCTCACTACACATTGCCCCGTCAGCAGCCTCTCCTCTCGACACATTGCCTGTTTGTAAACCAGCCTCTCCTCACTACACATTGCCTGTTTGTAAACCAGCCTCTCCTCACTACACATTGCCTGTTTGTAAACCAGCCTCGCCTCACTACACATTGCCTGTCTGTAAACCAGCCTCTCCTCACTACACATTGCCTGTTTGTAAACCAGCCTCGCCTCACTACACATTGCCTGTCTGTAAACCAGACTCTCCTCTCTACACATTGCCCCATCAGCAGCCTCTCCTCTCGACACATTGCCTGTTTATAAACCAGCCTCTCCTCACTACACATTGCCTGTCTGTAAACCAGCCTCGCCTCACTACACATTGCCTGTCTGTAAACCAGACTCTCCTCTCTACACATTGCCCCATCAGCAGCCACCCCTCTCTACACATTGCCTGTTTGTAAACCAGCCTCTCCTCACTACACATTGCCTGTTTGTAAACCAGCCTCTCCTCTCTACACATTGCCTGTTTGTAAACCAGCCTCTCCTCACTACACATTGCCTGTTTGTAAACCAGCCTCTCCTCACTACACATTGCCTGTCTCTAAACCAACCTCTCCTCTCTACACATTGCCTGTCTGTAAACCAGCCTCGCCTCACTACACATTGCCTGTCTGTAAACCAGCCACTCCTCTCTACACATTGCCTGTTTGTAAACCAGCCTCTCCTCTCTACACATTGCCTGTTTGTAAACCAGCCTCTCCTCTCTACACATTGCCTGTCTGTAAACCAGCCTCTCCTCACTACACATTGCCTGTTTGTAAACCAGCCTCTCCTCACTACACATTGCCTGTTTGTAAACCAGCCTCTCCTCTCTACACATTGCCTGTCTGTAAACCAGCCTCGCCTCACTACACATTGCCTGTCTGTAAACCAGCCACTCCTCTCTACACATTGCCTGTTTGTAAACCAGCCTCTCCTCTCTACACATTGCCTGTTTGTAAACCAGCCTCTCCTCTCTACACATTGCCTGTCTGTAAACCAGCCTCTCCTCACTACACATTGCCCGTTTGTAAACCAGCCTCTCCTGTCTACACATTGCCTTTGTAAACCAGCCTCTCCTCTCTACACATTGCCCCGTCAGCAGCCTCTCCTCCCTACACATTGCCCCGTCATCAGCCTCTCCTCTCTACACATTCCCTGTTTGTAAACCAGCCTCTCCTCTCTACACATTGCCTGTTTGTAAACCAGCCTCTCCTCACTACACATTGCCTGTCGGTAAACCAGCCTCTCCTCTCTACAGATTGCCTGTTTGTAAACCAGCCTCTCCTCACTACACATTGCCTGTTTGTAAACCAGCCTCTCCTCTCTACACATTGCCGGTTTGTAAACCAGCCTCTCCTCTCTACACATTGCCTGTTTGTAAACTAGCCTCTCCTCACTACACATTGCCTGTTTGTAAACCAGCCTCTCCTCACTACACATTGCCTGTTTGTAAATTAGCCTCTCCTCTCTACACATTGCCTGTTTGTAAACCAGCCTCTCCTCTCTACACATTGCCGGTTTGTAAACCAGCCTCTACTCTCTACACATTGCCTGTTTGTAAACTAGCCTCTCCTCACTACACATTGCCTGTTTGTAAACCAGCCTCTCCTCACTACACATTGCCTGTCTGTAAACCAGCCTCTCCTCACTACACATTGCCCCGTCAGCAGCCTCTCCTCTCTACACATTGCCTGTTTGTAAACTAGCCTCTCCTCATTACACATTGCCTGTTTGTAAACCAGCCTCTCCTCACTACACATTGCCTGTTTGTAAACCAGCCTCTCCTCTCTACACATTGCCGGTTTGTAAACCAGCCTCTCCTCTCTACACATTGCCTGTTTGTAAACTAGCCTCTCCTCACTACACATTGCCTGTCTGTAAACCAGCCTCTCCTCACTACACATTGCCCCGTCAGCAGCCTCTCCTCTCTACACATTGCCTGTTTGTAAACCAGCCTCTCCTCACTACACATTGCCTGTTTGTAAACCAGCCTCTCCTCTCTACACATTGCCTGTTTGTAAACCAGCCTCTCCTCTCTACACATTGCCTGTCTGTAAACCAGCCTCTCCTCACTACACATTGCCTGTTTGTAAACCAGCCTCTCCTCACTACACATTGCCTGTCTGTAAACCAGCCTCTCCTCACTACACATTGCCTGTCTGTAAACCAGCCTCTCCTCACTACACATTGCCTGTTTGTAAACCAGCCTCTCCTCACTACACATTGCCTGTCTGTAAACCAGCCTCTCCTCTCTACACATTGCCTGTTTGTAAACCAGCCTCTCCTCACTACACATTGCCTGTTTGTAAACCAGCCTCCCCTCTCTACACATTGCCTGTTTGTAAACCAGCCTCTCCTCACTACACATTGCCTGTTAGTAAACCAGCCTCTCCTCTCTACACATTGCCTGTTTGTAAACCAGCCTCTCCTCACTACACATTGCCTGTTTGTAAACCAGCCTCTCCTCACTACACATTGCCTGTCTGTAAACCAGCCTCTCCTCTCTACACATTGCCTGTTTGTAAACCAGCCTCTCCTCACTACACATTGCCTGTCTGTAATCCAGCCTCTCCTCACTACACATTGCCTGTTTGTAAACCAGCCTCTCCTCTCTACACATTGCCTGTTTGTAAACCAGCCTCTCCTCACTACACATTGCCTGTCTGTAAACCAGCCTCTCCTCACTACACATTGCCTGTCTGTAAACCAGCCTCTCCTCTCTACACATTGCCTGTCTGTAAACCAGCCTCTCCTCTCTACACATTGCCTGTTTGTAAACCAGCCTCTCCTCACTACACATTGCCTGTTTGTAAACCAGCCTCTCCTCACTACACATTGCCCCGTCAGCAGCCTCTCCTCACTACACATTGCCTGTCTGTAAACCAGCCTCTCCTCACTACACATTGCCTGTTTGTAAACCAGCCTCTCCTCTCTACACATTGCCTGTTTGTAAACCAGCCTCTCCTCACTACACATTGCCTGTTTGTAAACCAGCCTCTCCTCACTACACATTGCCTGTCTGTAAACCAGCCTCTCCTCTCTACACATTGCCTGTTTGTAAACCAGCCTCTCCTCACTACACATTGCCCCGTCAGCAGCCTCTCCTCTCGACACATTGCCTGTTTGTAAACCAGCCTCTCCTCACTACACATTGCCTGTCTGTAAACCAGCCTCTCCTCACTACACATTGCCTGTTTGTAAACCAGCCTCTCCTCTCTACACATTGCCTGTTTGTAAACCAGCCTCTCCTCTCTACACATTGCCTGTTTGTAAACCAGCCTCTCCTCTCTACACATTGCCCCGTCAGCAGCCTCTCCTCTCTACACATTGCCTGTCTGTAAACCAGCCTCTCCTCTCTACACATTGCCTGTTTGTAAACCAGCCTCTCCTCTCTACACATTGCCTGTTTGTAAACCAGACTCTCCTCTCGACACATTGCCCCATCAGCAGCCACCCCTCTCTACACATTGCCTGTTTGTAAACCAGCCTCTCCTCACTACACATTGCCTGTCTGTAAACCAGCCTCTCCTCACTACACATTGCCTGTTTGTAAACCAGCCTCTCCTCTCTACACATTGCCTGTTTGTAAACCAGCCTCTCCTCACTACACATTGCCTGTCTGTAAACCAGACTCTCCTCTCGACACATTGCCCCATCAGCAGCCACCCCTCTCTACACATTGCCTGTTTGTAAACCAGCCTCTCCTCACTACACATTGCCTGTCTGTAAACCAGCCTCTCCTCACTACACATTGCCTGTTTGTAAACCAGCCTCTCCTCTCGACACATTGCCTGTTTGTAAACCAGCCTCTTCTCACTACACATTGCCTGTTTGTAAACCAGCCTCTCCTCACTACACATTGCCTGTCTGTAAACCAGCCTCTCCTCACTACACATTGCCCCGTCAGCAGCCTCTCCTCTCTACATATTGCCTGTTTGTAAACTAGCCTCTCCTCACTACACATTGCCTGTTTGTAAACCAGCCTCTCCTCACTACACATTGCCTGTCTGTAAACCAGCCTCTCCTCACTACACATTGCCTGTCTGTAAATCAGCCTCTCCTCACTACACATTGCCTGTTTGTAAACCAGCCTCTCCTCACTACACATTGCCTGTTTGTAAACCAGCCTCTCCTCTCTACACATTGCCTGTTTGTAAACCAGCCTCGCCTCACTACACATTGCCTGTTTGTAAACCAGCCTCTCCTCTCTACACATTGCCCCGTCAGCAGCCTCTCCTCTCTACACATTGCCTGTTTGTAAACCAGCCTCTCCTCTCTACAGATTGCCTGTCTGTAAACCAGCCTCTCCTCTCTACACATTGCCTGTTTGTAAACCAGCCTCTCCTCTCTACACATTGCCTGTTTGTAAACCAGCCTCTCCTCTCTACACATTTCCTGTCTGTAAACCAGCCTCTCCTCACTACACATTGCCTGTTTGTAAACCAGTCTCTCCTCACTACACATTGCCTGTTTGTAAACCAGCCTCTCCTCTCTACACATTGCCCCGTCAGCAGCCTCCCCTCTCTACACATTGCCTGTTTGTAAACCAGCCTCTCCTCTCTACACATTGCCCCGTCAGCAGCCTCTCCTCACTACACATTGCCTGTTTGTAAACCAGCCTCTCCTCTCTACACATTGCCTGTTTGTAAACCAGCCTCTCCTCACTACACATTGCCTGTCTGTAAACCACCCTCCCCTCTCTACACATTGCCTGTTTGTAAACCAGCCTCCCCTCTCTACACATTGCCTGTTTGTAAACCAGCCTCCCCTCTCTACACATTGCCTGTTTGTAAACCAGCCTCTCCTCTCTACTCATTGCCTGTTTGTAAACCAGCCTCTCCTCTCTACACATTGCCCCGTCAGCAGCCTCCCCTCTCTACACATTGCCTGTTTGTAAACCAGCCTCTCCTCACTACACATTGCCTGTTTGTAAACCAGCCTCTCCTCTCTACACATTGCCTGTCTGTAAACCAGCCTCTCCTCTCTACACATTGCCTGTCTGTAAACCAGCCTCTCCTCACTACACATTGCCTTTTTGTAAACCAGCCTCTCCTCACTACACATTGCCTGTTTGTAAACCAGCCTCTCCTCTCTACACATTGCCTGTCTGTAAACCAGCCTCTCCTCTCTACACATTGCCTGTCTGTAAACCAGCCTCTCCTCACTACACATTGCCTGTTTGTAAACCAGCCTCTCCTCTCTACACATTGCCTGTTTGTAAACCAGCCTCTCCTCTCTACACATTGCCTGTTTGTAAACCAGCCTCTCCTCACTACACATTGCCTGTTTGTAAACCAGCCTCTCCTCTCTACACATTGCCTGTTTGTAAACCAGCCTCTCCTCTCTACACATTGCCTGTTTGTAAACCAGCCACTCCTCTCTACACATTGCCTGTTTGTAAACCAGCATCTCCTCTCTACACATTGCCTGTTTGTAAACCAGCCTCTCCTCTCTACACATTGCCTGTTTGTAAACCAGCCTCTCCTCTCTACACATTGCCTATTTATAAACCAGCCTCTCCTCTCTACTCATTGCCTGTTTGTAAACCAGCCTCTCCTCTCTACACATTGCCCCATCAGCAGCCTCCCCTCTCTACACATTGCCTGTTTGTAAACCAGCCTCTCCTCACTACACATTGCCTGTTTGTAAAACCAGCCTCTCCTCACTACACATTGCCTGTTTGTAAACCAGCCTCTCCTCTCTACACATTGCCTGTTTGTAAACCAGCCTCTCCTCTCTACTCATTGCCTGTTTGTAAACCAGCCTCTCCTCTCTACACATTGCCCTGTCAGCAGCCTCTCCTCTCTACACATTGCCTGTTTATAAACCAGCCTCTCCTCTCTACTCATTGCCTGTCTGTAAACCAGCCTCTCCTCACTACACATTGCCTGTTTGTAAACCAGCCTCTCCTCTCTACACATTGCCTGTTTGTAAACCAGCCTCTCCTCTCTACACATTGCCTGTTTGTAAACCAGCCTCTCCTCACTACACATTGCCTGTTTGTAAAACCAGCCTCTCCTCACTACACATTGCCTGTTTGTAAACCAGCCTCTCCTTTCTACACATTGCCTGTTTGTAAACCAGCTTCTCCTCACTACACATTGCCTGTCTGTAAACCAGCTTCTCCTCTCTACACATTGCCTGTTTGTAAACCAGACTCTCCTCACTACACATTGCCTGTTTGTAAAACCAGCCTCTCCTCACTACACATTGCCTGTTTGTAAACCAGCCTCTCCTCTCTACTCATTGCCTGTTTGTAAACCAGCCTCTCCTCTCTACACATTGCCCCGTCAGCAGCCTCCCCTCTCTACACATTGCCTGTTTGTAAACCAGCCTCTCCTCACTACACATTGCCTGTTTGTAAAACCAGCCTCTCCTCACTACACATTGCCTGTTTGTAAACCAGCCTCTCCTCACTACACATTGCCTGTTTGTAAAACCAGCCTCTCCTCACTACACATTGCCTGTTTGTAAACCAGCCTCTCCTCTCTACTCATTGCCTGTTTGTAAACCAGCCTCTCCTCTCTACACATTGCCCCGTCAGCAGCCTCCCCTCTCTACACATTGCCTGTTTGTAAACCAGCCTCGCTTCACTACACATTGCCTGTTTGTAAAACCAGCCTCTCCTCACTACACATTGCCTGTTTGTAAACCAGCCTCTCCTTTCTACACATTGCCTGTTTGTAAACCAGCTTCTCCTCTCTACACATTGCCTGTCTGTAAACCAGCCTCTCCTCACTACACATTGCCTGTTTGTAAACTAGCCTCTCCTCACTACACATTGCCTGTTTGTAAACCAGCCTCTCCTCACTACACATTGCCTGTCTGTAAACCAGCCTCTCCTCACTACACATTGCCTGTCTGTAAACCAGCCTCTCCTCACTACACATTGCCTGTTTGTAAACCAGCCTCTCCTCACTACACATTGCCTGTTTGTAAACCAGCCTCTCCTCACTACACATTGCCTGTTTGTAAACTAGCCTCTCCTCACTACACATTGCCTGTTTGTAAACCAGCCTCTCCTCACTACACATTGCCTGTTTGTAAACCAGCCTCTCCTCACTACACATTGCCTGTCTGTAAACCAGCCTCTCCTCTCTACACATTGCCTGTTTGTAAACCAGCCTCCCCTCTCTACTCGTTTCCTGTTTGTAAACCAGCCTCTCCTCACTACACATTGCCTGTTTGTAAACCAGCCTTTCCTCACTACACATTGCCTGTTTGTAAACCAGCCTCTCCTCTCTACACATTGCCTGTTTGTAAACCAGCCTCTCCTCACTACACATTGCCTGTCTGTAAACCAGCCTCTCCTCACTACACATTGCCTGTTTGTAAACCAGCCTCTCATAACTACACATTGCCTGTTTGTAAACCAGCCTCTCCTCACTACACATTGCCTGTTTGTAAACCAGCCTCTCCTCACTACACATTGCCTGTTTGTAAACCATCCTCTCCTCACTACACATTGCCCCCGCAGCAGCCTCCCCTCTCTACACATTGCCTGTTTGTAAACCAGCCTCTCCTCTCTACACATTGCCTGTTTGTAAACCAGCCTCTCCTCTCTACACATTGCCCCCTCAGCAGCCTCCCCTCTCTACACATTGCCTGTTTGTAAACCAGCCTCACCTCTCTAGACATTGCCTGTTTTGTAAACCAGCCTCTCCTCACTACACATTGCCTGTTTGTAAACCAGCCTCTCCTCTCTACACATTGCCTGTTTGTAAACCAGCCTCCCCTCTCTACACATTGCCTGTTTGTAAACCAGCCTCACCTCTCTAGACATTGCCTGTTTGTAAACCAGCCTCTCCTCACTACACATTGTCTGTTTGTAAACCAGCCTCTCCTCTCTACACATTGCCTGTTTGTAAACCAGCCTCTCCTCTCTACACATTGCCCCGTCAGCAGCCTCTCCTCTCGACACATTGCCTGTTTGTAAACCAGCCTCTCCTCACTACACATTGCCTGTCTGTAAACCAGCCTCTCCTCTCTACACATTGCCTGTTTGTAAACCAGCCT
Source organism: Hemitrygon akajei (assembly GCF_048418815.1). NCBI lineage: Eukaryota > Metazoa > Chordata > Chondrichthyes > Myliobatiformes > Dasyatidae > Hemitrygon > Hemitrygon akajei. Next base: position 187,396,640 of record NC_133125.1, read on the forward strand.
CTCCTCTCTACACATTGCCTGTTTGTAAACCAACCTCTCCTCTCTACACATTGCCCCGTCAGCAGCCTCTCCTCTCGACACATTGCCTGTTTGTAAACCAGCCTCTCCTCACTACACATTGCCTGTTTTTAAACCAGCCTCTCCTCTCTACACATTGCCTGTCTGTAAACCAGCCTCTCCTCTCTACACATTTCCTGTTTGTAAACCAGCCTCTCCTCACTACACATTGCCTGTTTGTAAACCAGCCTCTCCTCACTACACATTGCCTGTTTGTAAACCAGCCTCTCCTCTCTACACATTGCCTGTTTGTAAACCAGCCTCTCCTCACTACACATTGCCTGTTTGTAAACCAGCCTCTCCTCACTACACATTGCCTGTCGGTAAACCAGCCTCTCCTCACTACACATTGCCTGTTTGTAAACCTGCCTCTCCTCACTACACATTGCCTGTTTGTAAACCAGCCTCTCCTCTCTACACATTGCCTGTTTGTAAACCAGCCTCTCCTCACTACACATTGCCTGTCTGTAAACCAGCCTCTCCTCTCTACACATTGCCTGTTTGTAAACCAGCCTCTCCTCTCTACACATTGCCTGTTTGTAAACCAGCCTCTCCTCACTACACATTGCCTGTTTGTAAACCAGCCTCTCCTCACTACACATTGCCTGTTTGTAAACCAGCCTCTCCTCTCTACACATTGCCCCGTCAGCAGCCTCTCCTCTCTACACATTGCCTGTTTGTAAACCAGCCTCTCCTCACTACACATTGCCTGTTTGTAAACCAGCCTCTCCTCACTACACATTGCCTGTTTGTAAACCAGCCTCTCCTCACTACACATTGCCTGTTTGTAAACCAGCCTCTCCTCACTACACATTGCCTGTCTGTAAACCAGCCTCTCCTCTCGACACATTGCCTGTTTGTAAACCAGCCTCTCCTCACTACACATTGCCTGTTTGTAAACCAGCCTCTCCTCACTACACATTGCCTGTTTTTAAACCAGCCTCTCCTCTCTACACATTGCCTGTCTGTAAACCAGCCTCTCCTCTCTACACATTGCCTGTCTGTAAACGAGCCTCTCCTCACTACACATTGCTTGTTTGTAAACCAGCCTCTCCTCACTACACATTGCCTGTTTGTAAACCAGCCTCCCCTCTCTACACATTGCCTGTTTGTAAACCAGCCTCTCCTCTCTACACATTGCCCCGTCAGCAGCCTCTCCTCACTACACATTGCCTGTTTGTAAACCAGCCTCTCCTCTCTACTCATTGCCTGTTTGTAAACCAGCCTCTCCTCTCTACACATTGCCCCGTCAGCAGCCTCCCCTCTCTACACATTGCCTTTTTGTAAACCAGCCTCTCCTCACTACACATTGCCTGTTTGTAAAACCAGCCTCTCCTCACTACACATTGGCTGTTTGTAAACCAGCCTCTCCTCACTACACATTGCCTGTTTGTAAAACCAGCCTCTCCTCACTACACATTGCCTGTTTGTAAACCAGCCTCTCCTCTCTACTCATTGCCTGTTTGTAAACCAGCCTCTCCTCTCTACACATTGCCCCGTCAGCAGCCTCCCCTCTCTACACATTGCCTGTTTGTAAACCAGCCTCTCCTCACTACACATTGCCTGTTTGTAAAACCAGCCTCTCCTCACTACACATTGCCTGTTTGTAAACCAGCCTCTCCTTTCTACACATTGCCTGTTTGTAAACCAGCTTCTCCTCTCTACACATTGCCTGTCTGTAAACCAGCCTCTCCTCACTACACATTGCCTGTTTGTAAACTAGCCTCTCCTCACTACACATTGCCTGTTTGTAAACCAGCCTCTCCTCACTGCACATTGCCTGTCTGTAAACCAGCCTCTCCTCACTACACATTGCCTGTCTGTAAACCAGCCTCTCCTCACTACACATTGCCTGTTTGTAAACCAGCCTCTCCTCACTACACATTGCCTGTTTGTAAACCAGCCTCTCCTCACTACACATTGCCTATTTGTAAACTAGCCTCTCCTCACTACACATTGCCTGTTTGTAAACCAGCCTCTCCTCACTACACATTGCCTGTTTGTAAACCAGCCTCTCCTCACTACACATTGCCTGTCTGTAAACCAGCCTCTCCTCTCTACACATTGCCTGTTTGTAAACCAGCCTCCCCTCTCTACTCATTTCCTGTTTGTAAACCAGCCTCTCCTCTCTACACATTGCCTGTTTGTAAACCAGCCTCTCCTCACTACACATTGCCTGTCTGTAAACCAGCCTCTCCTCACTACACATTGCCTGTTTGTAAACCAGCCTCTCCTAACTACACATTGCCTGTTTGTAAACCAGCCTCTCCTCACTACACATTGCCTGTTTGTAAACCAGCCTCTCCTCACTACACATTGCCCCCGCAGCAGCCTCCCCTCTCTACACATTGCCTGTTTGTAAACCAGCCTCTCCTCTCTACACATTGCCTGTCTGTAAACCAGCCTCTCCTCACTACACATTGCCTGTTTGTAAACCAGCCTCTCCTCACTACACATTGCCTGTTTGTAAACCAGCCTCTCCTCACTACACATTGCCTGTTTGTAAACCAGCCTCTCCTCACTACACATTGCCTGTTTGTAAACCAGCCTCTCCTCACTACACATTGCCTGTCTGTAAACCAGCCTCTCCTCACTACACATTGCCTGTTTGTAAACCAGCCTCTCCTCACTACACATTGCCTGTTTGTAAACCAGCCTCTCCTCACTACACATTGCCTGTTTGTAAACCAGCCTCTCCTCACTACACATTGCCTGTTTGTAAACCAGCCTCTCCTCACTACACATTGCCTGTTTGTAAACCAGCCTCTCCTCACTACACATTGCCTGTTTGTAAACCAGCCTCTCCTCACTACACATTGCCTGTCTGTAAACCAGCCTCTCCTCTCTACACATTGCCTGTTTGTAAACCAGCCTCCCCTCTCTACTCATTTCCTGTTTGTAAACCAGCCTCTCCTCTCTACACATTGCCTGTTTGTAAACCAGCCTCTCCTCACTACACATTGCCTGTCTGTAAACCAGCCTCTCCTCACTACACATTGCCTGTTTGTAAACCAGCCTCTCCTATCTACACATTGCCTGTTCGTAAACCAGCCTCTCCTCACTACACATTGCCTGTTTGTAAACCAGCCTCTCCTCACTACACATTGCCTGTCTGTAAACCAGCCTCTCCTCTCTACACATTGCCTGTTTGTAAACCAGCCTCTCCTCTCTACACATTGCCTGTTTGTAAACCAGCCTCTCCTCTCTACACATTGCCCCCTCAGCAGCCTCCCCTCTCTACACATTGCCTGTTTGTAAACCAGCCTCTCCTCTCTACACAATGCCTGTTTGTAAACCAGCCTCTCCTCTCTACACATTGCCTGTCTGTAAACCAGCCTCTCCTCACTACACATTGCCACGTCAGCAGCCTTCCCTCTCTACACATTGCCTGTTTGTAAACCAGCCTCTCCTCTCTACACATTGCCTGTCTGTAAACCAGCCTCTCCTCTCTACACATTGCCTGTTTATAAACCAGCCTCTCCTCTCTACACATTGCCTGTTTGTAAACCAGCCTCTCCTCTCTACACATTGCCTGTTTGTAAACCAGCCTCTCCTCACTACACATTGCCTGTTTGTAAACCAGCCTCTCCTCTCTACACATTGCCTGTTTGTAAACCAGCCTCTCCTCTCTACACATTGCCTGTTTGTAAACCAGCCTCTCCTCACTACACATTGCCTGTTTGTAAACCAGCCTCTCCTCTCTACACATTGCCTGTTTGTAAACCAGCCTCTCCTCTCTACACATTGCCTGTTTGTAAACCAGCCTCTCCTCACTACACATTGCCTCTGTAAACCAGCCTCTCCTATCTACACATTGCCTCTGTAAACCAGCCTCTCCTCACTACACATTGCCTGTTTGTAAACCAGCCTCTCCTCACTACACATTGCCTGTTTGTAAACCAGCCTCTCCTCTCTACACATTGCCTGTTTGTAAACCAGCCTCTCCTCACTACACATTGCCTGTCTGTAAACCAGCCTCTCCTCTCTACACATTGCCTGTTTGTAAACCAGCCTCTCCTCACTACACATTGCCTGTCTGTAAACCAGCCTCTCCTCACTACACATTGCCTGTTTGTAAACCAGCCTCTCCTCACTACACATTGCCTGTTTGTAAACCAGCCTCTCCTCACTACACATTGCCTGTTTGTAAACCAGCCTCTCCTCACTACACATTGCCTGTTTGTAAACCAGCCTCTCCTCACTACACATTGCCTGTTTGTAAACCAGCCTTTCCTCTCTACACATTGCCTGTTTGTAAACCAGCCTCTCCTCACTACACATTGCCTGTTTGTAAACCAGCCTCTCCTCACTACACATTGCCTGTCTGTAAACCAGCCTCTCCTCACTACACATTGCCTGTCTGTAAACCAGCCTCTCCTCTCTACACATTGCCTGTTTGTAAACCAGCCTCCCCTCTCTACTCATTTCCTGTTTGTAAACCAGCCTCTCCTCACTACACATTGCCTGTTTGTAAACCAGCCTCTCCTCACTACACATTGCCTGTTTGTAAACCAGCCTCTCCTCTCTACACATTGCCTGTTTGTAAACCAGCCTCTCCTCACTACACATTGCCTGTCTGTAAACCAGCCTCTCCTCACTACACATTGCCTGTTTGTAAACCAGCCTCTCCTCACTACACATTGCCTGTTTGTAAACCATCCTCTCCTCACTACACATTGCCCCCGCAGCAGCCTCCCCTCTCTACACATTGCCTGTTTGTAAACCAGCCTCTCCTCTCTACACATTGCCTGTTTGTAAACCAGCCTCTCCTCTCTACACATTGCCCCCTCAGCAGCCTCCCCTCTCTACACATTGCCTGTTTGTAAACCAGCCTCTCCTCTCTACTCATTGCCTGTTTGTAAAGCAGCCTCTCCTCTCTACACATTGCCCCGTCAGCAGCCTCCCCTCTCTACACATTGCCTGTTTGTAAACCAGCCTCTCCTCACTACACATTGCCTGTTTGTAAAACCAGCCTCTCCTCACTACACATTGCCTGTTTGTAAACCAGCCTCTCCTTTCTACACATTGCCTGTTTGTAAACCAGCTTCTCCTCTCTACACATTGCCTGTTTGTAAACCAGCCTCTCCTCACTACACATTGCCTGTTTGTAAACCAGCCTCTCCTTTCTACACATTGCCTGTTTGTAAACCAGCTTCTCCTCTCTACACATTGCCTGTCTGTAAACCAGCCTCTCCTCACTACACATTGCCTGTCTGTAAACCAGCCTCTCCTCACTACACATTGCCTGTTTGTAAACCAGCCTCTCCTCACTACACATTGCCTGTTTGTAAACCAGCCTCTCCTCACTACACATTGCCTGTTTGTAAACTAGCCTCTCCTCACTACACATTGCCTGTTTGTAAACCAGCCTCTCCTCACTACACATTGCCTGTTTGTAAACCAGCCTCTCCTCACTACACATTGCCTGTTTGTAAACCAGCCTCCCCTCTCTACTCATTTCCTGTTTCTAAACCAGCCTCTCCTCACTACACATTGCCTGTTTGTAAACCAGCCTCTCCTCACTACACATTGCCTGTTTGTAAACCAGCCTCTCCTCTCTACACATTGCCTGTTTGTAAACCAGCCTCTCCTCACTACACATTGCCTGTCTGTAAACCAGCCTCTCCTCACTACACATTGCCTGTTTGTAAACCAGCCTCTCCTAACAACACATTGCCTGTTTGTTAACCAGCCTCTCCTCACTACACATTGCCTGTTTGTAAACCAGCCTCTCCTCACTACACATTGCCTGTTTGTAAACCATCCTCTCCTCACTACACATTGCCTGTTTGTAAACCAGCCTCTCCTCTCTACACATTGCCTGTTTGTAAACCAGCCTCTCCTCTCTACACATTGCCTGTTTGTAAACCAGCCTCTCCTCTCTACACATTGCCCCCTCAGCAGCCTCCCCTCTCTACACATTGCCTGTTTGTAAACCAGCCTCTCCTCTCTACACATTGCCTGTTTGTAAACCAGCCTCTCCTCTCTACACATTGCCTGTCTGTAAACCAGCCTCTCCTCACTACACATTGCCACGTCAGAAGCCTTCCCTCTCTACACATTGCCTGTCTGTAAACCAGCCTCTCCTCACTACACATTGCCACGTCAGAAGCCTTCCCTCTCTACACATTGCCTGTCTGTAAACCAGCCTCTCCTCTCTACACATTGCCTGTTTGTAAACCAGCCTCTCCTCTCTACACATTGCCTGTTTGTAAACCAGCCTCTCCTCTCTACACAATGCCTGTTTGTAAACCAGCCTCTCCTCACTACACATTGCCACGTCAGCAGCCTTCCCTCTCTACACATTGCCTGTTTGTAAACCAGCCTCTCCTCACTACACATTGCCTGTTTGTAAACCAGCCTCTCCTCTCTACACATTGCCTGTCTGTAAACCAGCCTCTCCTCACTACACATTGCCACGTCAGCAGCCTTCCCTCTCTACACATTGCCTGTTTGTAAACCAGCCTCTCCTCTCTACACATTGCCTGTTTATAAACCAGCCTCTCCTCTCTACACATTGCCTGTTTGTAAACCAGCCTCTCCTCTCTACACATTGCCTGTTTGTAAACCAGCCTCTCCTCACTACACATTGCCTGTTTGTAAACCAGCCTCTCCTCTCTACACATTGCCTGTTTGTAAACCAGCCTCTCCTCTCTACACATTGCCTGTTTGTAAACCAGCCTCTCCTCACTACACATTGCCTGTTTGTAAACCAGCCTCTCCTCTCTACACATTGCCTGTTTGTAAACCAGCCTCTCCTCTCTACACATTGCCTGTTTGTAAACCAGCCTCTCCTCACTACACATTGCCTCTGTAAACCAGCCTCTCCTATCTACACATTGCCTCTGTAAACCAGCCTCTCCTCACTACACATTGCCTGTTTGTAAACCAGCCTCTCCTCACTACACATTGCCTGTTTGTAAACCAGCCTCTCCTCTCTACACATTGCCTGTTTGTAAACCAGCCTCTCCTCACTACACATTGCCTGTCTGTAAACCAGCCTCTCCTCTCTACACATTGCCTGTTTGTAAACCAGCCTCTCCTCACTACACATTGCCTGTCTGTAAACCAGCCTCTCCTCACTACACATTGCCTGTTTGTAAACCAGCCTCTCCTCACTACACATTGCCTGTTTGTAAACCAGCCTCTCCTCACTACACATTGCCTGTTTGTAAACCAGCCTCTCCTCACTACACATTGCCTGTTTGTAAACCAGCCTCTCCTCTCTACACATTGCCTGTTTGTAAACCAGCCTCTCCTCACTACACATTGCCTGTCTGTAAACCAGCCTCTCCTCTCTACACATTGCCTGTTTGTAAACCAGCCTCTCCTCACTACAGATTGCCTGTTTGTAAACCAGCCTCTCCTCACTACACATTGCCTGTTTGTAAACCAGCCTCTCCTCACTACACATTGCCTGTTTGTAAACCAGTCTTTCCTCTCTACACATTGCCTGTTTGTAAACCAGCCTCTCCTCTCTACACATTGCCTGTTTGTAAACCAGCCTCTCCTGACTACACATTGCCTGTTTGTAAACCAGCCTCTCCTCACTACACATTGCCTGTCTGTAAACCAGCCTCTCCTCACTACACATTGCCTGTCTGTAAACCAGCCTCTCCTCTCTACACATTGCCTGTTTGTAAACCAGCCTCCCCTCTCTACTCATTTCCTGTTTGTAAACCAGCCTCTCCTCACTACACATTGCCTGTTTGTAAACCAGCCTCTCCTCACTACACATTGCCTGTCTGTAAACCAGCCTCTCCTCTCTACACATTGCCTGTTTGTAAACCAGCCTCTCCTCACTACACATTGCCTGTTTGTAAACCAGCCTCTCCTCACTACACATTGCCTGTTTGTAAACCAGCCTCTCCTCACTACACATTGCCTGTTTGTAAACCAGCCTCTCCTCACTACACATTGCCTGTTTGTAAACCAGCCTCTCCTCTCTACACATTGCCTGTTTGTAAACCAGCCTCTCCTCACTACACATTGCCTGTTTGTAAACCAGCCTCCCCTCTCTACACATTGCCTGTCTGTAAACCAGCCTCTCCTCACTACACATTGCCTGTTTGTAAACCAGCCTCTCCTAACTACACATTGCCTGTTTGTAAACCAGCCTCTCCTCACTACACATTGCCTGTTTGTAAACCAGCCTCTCCTCTCTACACATTGCCCCCTCAGCAGCCTCCCCTCTCTACACATTGCCTGTTTGTAAACCAGCCTCTCCTCTCTACACATTGCCTGTTTGTAAACCAGCCTCTCCTCTCTACACATTGCCCCCTCAGCAGCCTCCCCTCTCTACACATTGCCTGTTTGTAAACCAGCCTCTCCTCTCTACTCATTGCCTGTTTGTAAAGCAGCCTCTCCTCTCTACACATTGCCCCGTCAGCAGCCTCCCCTCTCTACACATTGCCTGTTTGTAAACCAGCCTCTCCTCACTACACATTGCCTGTTTGTAAACCAGCCTCTCCTCACTACACATTGCCTGTTTGTAAACCAGCCTCTCCTCTCTACACATTGCCTGTTTGTAAACCAGCCTCTCCTCACTACACATTGCCTGTTTGTAAACCAGCCTCTCCTCTCTACACATTGCCTGTTTGTAAACCAGCCTCTCCTCACTACACATTGCCTGTCTGTAAACCAGCCTCTCCTCACTACACATTGCCTGTTTGTAAACCAGCCTCTCCTAACTACACATTGCCTGTTTGTAAACCAGCCTCTCCTCACTACACATTGCCTGTTTGTAAACCAGCCTCTCCTCTCTACACATTGCCTGTTTGTAAACCAGCCTCTCCTCTCTACACATTGCCTGTTTGTAAACCAGCCTCTCCTCTCTACACATTGCCTGTCTGTAAACCAGCCTCTCCTCACTACACATTGCCTGTTAGTAAACCAGCCTCTCCTCACTACACATTGCCTGTTTGTAAACCAGCCTCTCCTCTCTACACATTGCCTGTTTGTAAACCAGCCTCTCCTCTCTACACATTGCCTGTTTGTAAACCAGCCTCTCCTCTCTACACATTGCCCCCTCAGCAGCCTCCCCTCTCTACACATTGCCTGTTTGTAAACCAGCCTCTCCTCACTACACATTGCCTGTTTGTACACCAGCCTCTCCTCTCTACACATTGCCTGTTTGTAAACCAGCCTCTCCTCTCTACACATTGCCTGTTTGTAAACCAGCCTCTCCTCTCTACACATTGCCCCCTCAGCAGCCTCCCCTCTCTACACATTGCCTGTTTGTAAACCAGCCTCTCCTCTCTACACATTGCCTGTTTGTAAACCAGCCTCTCCTCTCTACACATTGCCTGTCTGTAAACCAGCCTCTCCTCACTACACATTGCCACGTCAGAAGCCTTCCCTCTCTACACATTGCCTGTTTGTAAACCAGCCTCTCCTCTCTACACATTGCCTGTCTGTAAACCAGCCTCTCCTCTCTACACATTGCCTGTTTGTAAACCAGCCTCTCCTCTCTACACATTGCCTGTTTGTAAACCAGCCTCTCCTCTCTACACATTGCCTGTTTGTAAACCAGCCTCTCCTCACTACACATTGCCTGTTTGTAAACCAGCCTCTCCTCTCTACACATTGCCTGTTTGTAAACCAGCCTCTCCTCTCTACACATTGCCTGTTTGTAAACCAGCCTCTCCTCACTACACATTGCCTGTTTGTAAACCAGCCTCTCCTCTCTGCACATTGCCTGTTTGTAAACCAGCCTCTCCTCTCTACACATTGCCTGTTTGTAAACCAGCCTCTCCTCACTACACATTGCCTCTGTAAACCAGCCTCTCCTCTCTACACATTGCCTCTGTAAACCAGCCTCTCCTCACTACACATTGCCTGTTTGTAAACCAGCCTCTCCTCACTACACATTGCCTGTTTGTAAACCAGCCTCTCCTCTCTACACATTGCCTGTTTGTAAACCAGCCTCTCCTCACTACACATTGCCTGTCTGTAAACCAGCCTCTCCTCTCTACACATTGCCTGTTTGTAAACCAGCCTCTCCTCACTACACATTGCCTGTCTGTAAACCAGCCTCTCCTCTCTACACATTGCCTGTTTGTAAACCAGCCTCTCCTCACTACACATTGCCTGTCTGTAAACCAGCCTCTCCTCACTACACACTGCCTGTTTGTAAACCAGCCTCTCCTCACTACACATTGCCTGTTTGTAAACCAGCCTCTCCTCACTACACATTGCCTGTTTGTAAACCAGCCTCTCCTCACTACACATTGCCTGTTTGTAAACCAGCTTCTCCTCACTACACATTGCCTGTTTGTAAACCAGCCTCTCCTCACTACACATTGCCTGTCTGTAAACCAGCCTCTCCTCACTACACATTGCCTGTCTGTAAACCAGCCTCTCCTCTCTACACATTGCCTGTTTGTAAACCAGCCTCCCCTCTCTACTCATTTCCTGTTTGTAAACCAGCCTCTCCTCACTACACATTGCCTGTTTGTAAACCAGCCTCTCCTCACTACACATTGCCTGTTTGTAAACCAGCCTCTCCTCTCTACACATTGCCTGTTTGTAAACCAGCCTCTCCTCACTACACATTGCCTGTCTGTAAACCAGCCTCTCCTCACTACACATTGCCTGTTTGTAAACCAGCCTCTCCTAACTACACATTGCCTGTTTGTAAACCAGCCTCTCCTCACTACACATTGCCTGTTTGTAAACCAGCCTCTCCTCACTACACATTGCCTGTTTGTAAACCAGCCTCTCCTCACTACACATTGCCTGTCTGTAAACCAGCCTCTCCTCTCTACACATTGCCTGTTTGTAAACCAGCCTCTCCTCACTACACATTGCCTGTTTGTAAACCAGCCTCTCCTCACTACACATTGCCTGTTTGTAAACCAGCCTCTCCTCACTACACATTGCCTGTCTGTAAACCAGCCTCTCCTCTCTACACATTGCCTGTTTGTAAACCAGCCTCTCCTCACTACACATTGCCTGTCTGTAAACCAGCCTCTCCTCTCTACACATTGCCTGTTTGTAAACCAGCCTCTCCTCTCTACACATTGCCTGTCTGTAAACCAGCCTCTCCTCTCTACACATTGCCTGTTTGTAAACCAGCCTCTCCTCACTACACATTGCCTGTTTGTAAACCAGCCTCTCCTCTCTACACATTGCCTGTTTGTAAACCAGCCTCTCCTCACTACACATAGCCTGTTTGTAAACCAGCCTCTCCTCTCTACACATTGCCTGTTTGTAAACCAGCCTCCCCTCTCTACACATTGCCTGTTTGTAAACCAGCCTCTCCTCTCTACACATTGCCTGTCTGTAAACCAGCCTCTCCTTACTACACATTGCCTGTCTGTAAATCAGCCTCTCCTCTCTACACATTGCCTGTTTGTAAACCAGCCTCACCTCTCTAGACATTGCCTGTTTGTAAACCAGCCTCTCCTCACTACACATTGCCTGTTTGTAAACCAGCCTCTCCTCTCTACACATTGCCTGTTTGTAAACCAGACTCCCCTCTCTACACATTGCCTGTTTGTAAACCAGCCTCACCCCTCTAGACATTGCCTGTTTGTAAACCAGCCTCTCCTCACTACACATTGCCTGTTTGTAAACCAGCCTCTCCTCACTACACATTGCCTGTTTGTAAACCAGCCTCTCCTCACTACACATTGCCTGTTTGTAAACCAGCCTCTCCTCACTACACATTGCCTGTTTGTAAACCAGCTTCTCCTCACTACACATTGCCTGTTTGTAAACCAGCCTCTCCTCACTACACATTGCCTGTCTGTAAACCAGCCTCTCCTCACTACACATTGCCTGTCTGTAAACCAGCCTCTCCTCTCTACACATTGCCTGTTTGTAAACCAGCCTCCCCTCTCTACTCATTTCCTGTTTGTAAACCAGCCTCTCCTCACTACACATTGCCTGTTTGTAAACCAGCCTCTCCTCACTACACATTGCCTGTTTGTAAACCAGCCTCTCCTCTCTACACATTGCCTGTTTGTAAACCAGCCTCTCCTCACTACACATTGCCTGTCTGTAAACCAGCCTCTCCTCACTACACATTGCCTGTTTGTAAACCAGCCTCTCCTAACTACACATTGCCTGTTTGTAAACCAGCCTCTCCTCACTACACATTGCCTGTTTGTAAACCAGCCTCTCCTCACTACACATTGCCTGTTTGTAAACCATTCTCTCCTCACTACACATTGCCCCCGCAGCAGCCTCCCCTCTCTACACATTGCCTGTTTGTAAACCAGCCTCTCCTCTCTACACATTGCCTGTTTGTAAACCAGCCTCTCCTCTCTACACATTGCCCCCTCAGCAGCCTCCCCTCTCTACACATTGCCTGTTTGTAAACCAGCCTCTCCTCTCTACACATTGCCTGTTTGTAAACCAGCCTCTCCTCTCTACACATTGCCTGTTTGTAAACCAGCCTCTCCTCACTACACATTGCCTGTTTGTAAACCAGCCTCTCCTCTCTACACATTGCCTGTTTGTAAACCAGCCTCTCCTCTCTACACATTGCCTGTTTGTAAACCAGCCTCTCCTCACTACACATTGCCTGTTTGTAAACCAGCCTCTCCTCTCTACACATTGCCTGTTTGTAAACCAGCCTCTCCTCTCTACACATTGCCTGTTTGTAAACCAGCCTCTCCTCACTACACATTGCCTCTGTAAACCAGCCTCTCCTCTCTACACATTGCCTGTTTGTAAACCAGCCTCTCCTCTCTACACATTGCCTGTTTGTAAACCAGCCTCTCCTCTCTACACATTGCCTGTTTGTAAACCAGCCTCTCCTCACTACACATTGCCTGTTTGTAAACCAGCCTCTCCTCTCTACACATTGCCTGTTTGTAAACCAGCCTCTCCTCACTACACATTGCCTGTCTGTAAACCAGCCTCTCCTCTCTACACATTGCCTGTTTGTAAACCAGCCTCTCCTCACTACACATTGCCTGTCTGTAAACCAGCCTCTCCTCACTACACATTGCCTGTTTGTAAACCAGCCTCTCCTCACTACACATTGCCTGTTTGTAAACCAGCCTCTCCTCACTACACATTGCCTGTTTGTAAACCAGCCTCTCCTCACTACACATTGCCTGTTTGTAAACCAGCCTCTCCTCACTACACATTGCCTGTTTGTAAACCAGCCTTTCCTCTCTACACATTGCCTGTTTGTAAACCAGCCTCTCCTCACTACACATTGCCTGTTTGTAAACCAGCCTCTCCTCACTACACATTGCCTGTTTGTAAACCAGCCTCTCCTCACTACACATTGCCTGTCTGTAAACCAGCCTCTCCTCTCTACACATTGCCTGTTTGTAAACCAGCCTCTCCTCACTACACATTGCCTGTCTGTAAACCAGCCTCTCCTCACTACACATTGCCTGTTTGTAAACCAGCCTCTCCTCACTACACATTGCCTGTTTGTAAACCAGCCTCTCCTCACTACACATTGCCTGTTTGTAAACCAGCCTCTCCTCACTACACATTGCCTGTTTGTAAACCAGCCTCTCCTCACTACACATTGCCTGTTTGTAAACCAGCCTTTCCTCTCTACACATTGCCTGTTTGTAAACCAGCCTCTCCTCACTACACATTGCCTGTTTGTAAACCAGCCTCTCCTCTCTACACATTGCCTGTTTGTAAACCAGCCTCTCCTCACTACACATTGCCTGTCTGTAAACCAGCCTCTCCTCTCTACACATTGCCTGTTTGTAAACCAGCCTCTCCTCACTACACATTGCCTGTTTGTAAACCAGCCTCTCCTCACTACACATTGCCTGTTTGTAAACCAGCCTCTCCTCACTACACATTGCCTGTCTGTAAACCAGCCTCTCCTCTCTACACATTGCCTGTTTGTAAACCAGCCTCTCCTCACTACACATTGCCTGTCTGTAAACCAGCCTCTCCTCTCTACACATTGCCTGTTTGTAAACCAGCCTCTCCTCTCTACACATTGCCTGTCTGTAAACCAGGCTCTCCTCTCTACACATTGCCTGTTTGTAAACCAGCCTCTCCTCACTACACATTGCCTGTTTGTAAACCAGCCTCTCCTCTCTACACATTGCCTGTTTGTAAACCAGCCTCTCCTCACTACACATTGCCTGTTTGTAAACCAGCCTCTCCTCTCTACACATTGCCTGTTTGTAAACCAGCCTCTCCTCTCTACACATTGCCTGTTTGTAAACCAGCCTCTCCTCTCTACACATTGCCTGTCTGTAAACCAGCCTCTCCTTACTACACATTGCCTGTCTGTAAATCAGCCTCTCCTCTCTACACATTGCCTGTTTGTAAACCAGCCTCACCTCTCTAGACATTGCCTGTTTGTAAACCAGCCTCTCCTCACTACACATTGCCTGTTTGTAAACCAGCCTCTCCTCTCTACACATTGCCTGTTTGTAAACCAGCCTCCCCTCTCTACACATTGCCTGTTTGTAAACCAGCCTCACCCCTCTAGACATTGCCTGTTTGTAAACCAGCCTCTCCTCACTACACATTGCCTGTTTGTAAACCAGCCTCTCCTCTCTACACATTGCCTGTTTGTAAACCAGCCTCCCCTCTCTACACATTCCCTGTTTGTAAACCAGCCTCACCTCTCTAGACATTGCCTGTTTGTAAACCAGCCTCTCCTCACTACACATTGTCTGTTTGTAAACCAGCCTCTCCTCACTACACATTGTCTGTTTGTAAACCAGCCTCTCCTCTCTACACATTGCCCCGTCAGCAGCCTCTCCTCTCGACACATTGCCTGTTTGTAAACCAGCCTCTCCTCACTACACATTGCCTGTCTGTAAACCAGCCTCTCCTCTCTACACATTGCCTGTTTGTAAACCAGCCTCTCCTCTCTACACATTGCCTGTATGTAAACCAACCTCTCCTCTCTACACATTGCCCCGTCAGCAGCCTCTCCTCTCGACACATTGCCTGTTTGTAAACCAGCCTCTCCTCACTACACATTGCCTGTTTTTAAACCAGCCTCTCCTCTCTACACATTGCCTGTCTGTAAACCAGCCTCTCCTCTCTACACATTGCCTGTTTGTAAACCAGCCTCTCCTCACTACACATTGCCTGTTTGTAAACCAGCCTCTCCTCACTACACATTGCCTGTCTGTAAACCAGCCTCTCCTCTCTACACATTGCCTGTTTGTAAACCAGCCTCTCCTCACTACGCATTGCCTGTTTGTAAACGAGCCTCTCCTCACTACACATTGCCTGTTTGTAAACCAGCCTCTCCTTTCTACACATTGCCCCGTCAGCAGCCTCTCCTCTCGACACATTGCCTGTTTGTAAACCAGCCTCTCCTCACTACACATTGCCTGTTTGTAAACCAGCCTCTCCTCACTACACATTGCCTGTTTTTAAACCAGCCTCTCCTGTCTACACATTGCCTGTCTGTAAACCAGCCTCTCCTCTCTACACATTGCCTGTCTGTAAACGAGCCTCTCCTCACTACACATTGCTTGTTTGTAAACCAGCCTCTCCTCTCTACACATTGCCTGTTTGTAAACCAGCCTCTCCTGTCTACACATTGCCTGTTTGTAAACCAGCCTCTCCTCACTACACATTGCCTGTTTGTAAACCAGCCTCTCCTCACTACACATTGCCTGTTTGTAAACCAGCCTCTCCGCACTACACATTGCCTGTTTGTAAACCAGCCTCTCCTCACTACACATTGCCTGTTTGTAAACCAGCCTCTCCTCACTACACATTGCCTGTTTGTAAACCAGCCTCTCCTCACTACACATTGCCTGTCTGTAACCCAGCCTCTCCTCACTACACATTGCCTGTTTGTAAACCAGCCTCTCCTCTCTACACATTGCCTGTTTGTAAACCAGCCTCTCCTCACTACACATTGTCTGTTTGTAAACCAGCCTCTCCTCTCTACACATTGCCTGTTTGTAAACCAGCCTCTCCTCTCTACACATTGCCCCGTCAGCAGCCTCTCCTCTCGACACATTGCCTGTTTGTAAACCAGCCTCTCCTCACTACACATTGCCTGTCTGTAAACCAGCCTCTCCTCTCTACACATTGCCTGTCTGTAAACCATCCTCTCCTCTCTACACATTGCCTGTTTGTAAACCAGCCTCTCCTCACTACACATTGCCTGTTTGTAAACCAGCCTCTCCTCTCTACACATTGCCTGTTTGTAAACCAGCCTCTCCTCACTACACATTGCCTGTTTGTAAATCAGCCTCTCCTCACTACACATTGCCTGTCGGTAAACCAGCCTCTCCTCACTACACATTGCCTGTTTGTAAACCTGCCTCTCCTCACTACACATTGCCTGTTTGTAAACCAGCCTCTCCTCTCTACACATTGCCTGTTTGTAAACCAGCCTCTCCTCTCTACACATTGCCCCGTCAGCAGCCTCTCCTCTCGACACATTGCCTGTTTGTAAACCAGCCTCTCCTCACTACACATTGCCTGTTTGTAAACCAGCCTCTCCTCACTACACATTGCCTGTTTTTAAACCAGCCTCTCCTCTCTACACATTGCCTGTCTGTAAACCAGCCTCTCCTCTCTACACATTGCCTGTCTGTAAACGAGCCTCTCCTCACTACACATTGCTTGTTTGTAAACCAGCCTCTCCTCTCTACACATTGCCTGTTTGTAAACCAGCCTCTCCTGTCTACACATTGCCTGTTTGTAAACCAGCCTCTCCTCTCTACTCATTGCCTGTTTGTAAACCAGCCTCTCCTCTCTACACATTGCCTGTTTGTAAACCAGCCTCTCCTCTCTACTCATTGCCTGTTTGTAAACCAGCCTCTCCTCTCTACACATTGCCCCGTCAGCAGCCTCCCCTCTCTACACATTGCCTGTTTGTAAACCAGCCTCTCCTCTCTACACATTGCCTGTTTGTAAAACCAGCCTCTCCTCACTACACATTGCCTGTTTGTAAACCAGCCTCTCCTAACTACACATTGCCTGTTTGTAAAACCAGCCTCTCCTCACTACACATTGCCTGTCTGTAAACCAGCCTCCCCTCTCTACACATTGCCTGTTTGTAAACCAGCCTCTCCTCACTACACATTGCCTGTTTGTAAAACCAGCCTCTCCTCACTACACATTGCCTGTTTGTAAACCAGCCTCTCCTCACTACACATTGCCTGTTTGTAAAACCAGCCTCTCCTCACTACACATTGCCTGTTTGTAAACCAGACTCTCCTCTCTACACATTGCCTGTTTGTAAACCAGCCTCTCCTCTCTACTCATTGCCTGTTTGTAAACCAGCCTCTCCTCTCTACACATTGCCCCGTCAGCAGCCTCCCCTCTCTACACATTGCCTGTTTGTAAACCAGCCTCACCTCACTACACATTGCCTGTTTGTAAAACCAGCCTCTCCTCACTACACATTGCCTGTTTGTAAACTAGCCTCTCCTCACTACACATTGCCTGTTTGTAAACCAGCCTCTCCTCACTACACATTGCCTGTCTGTAAACCAGCCTCTCCTCACTACACATTGCCTGTCTGTAAACCAGCCTCTCCTCACTACACATTGCCTGTTTGTAAACCAGCCTCTCCTCACTACACATTGCCTGTTTGTAAACCAGCCTCTCCTCACTACACATTGCCTGTTTGTAAACTAGCCTCTCCTCACTACACATTGCCTGTTTGTAAACCAGCCTCTCCTCACTACACATTGCCTGTTTGTAAACCAGCCTCTCCTCACTACACATTGCCTGTCTGTAAACCAGCCTCTCCTCTCTACACATTGCCTGTTTGTAAACCAGCCTCCCCTCTCTACTCATTTCCTGTTTGTAAACCAGCCTCTCCTCACTACACATTGCCTGTTTGTAAACCAGCCTCTCCTCACTACACATTGCCTGTTTGTAAACCAGCCTCTCCTCTCTACACATTGCCTGTTTGTAAACCAGCCTCTCCTCACTACACATTACCTGTCTGTAAACCAGCCTCTCCTCACTACACATTGCCTGTTTGTAAACCAGCCTCTCCTAACTACACATTGCCTGTTTGTAAACCAGCCTCTCCTCACTACACATTGCCTGTTTGTAAACCAGCCTCTCCTCACTACACATTGCCTGTTTGTAAACCATCCTCTCCTCACTACACATTGCCCCCGCAGCAGCCTCCCCTCTCTACACATTGCCTGTTTGTAAACCAGCCTCTCCTCTCTACACATTGCCTGTTTGTAAACCAGCCTCTCCTCTCTACACATTGCCCCCTCAGCAGCCTCCCCTCTCTACACATTGCCTGTTTGTAAACCAGCCTCTCCTCTCTACACATTGCCTGTTTGTAAACCAGCCTCTCCTCTCTACACATTGCCTGTCTGTAAACCAGCCTCTCCTCACTACACATTGCCACGTCAGCAGCCTTCCCTCTCTACACATTGCCTGTTTGTAAACCAGCCTCTCCTCTCTACACATTGCCTGTCTGTAAACCAGCCTCTCCTCTCTACACATTGCCTGTTTGTAAACCAGCCTCTCCTCTCTACACATTGCCTGTTTGTAAACCAGCCTCTCCTCTCTACACATTGCCTGTTTGTAAACCAGCCTCTCCTCACTACACATTGCCTGTTTGTAAACCAGCCTCTCCTCTCTACACATTGCCTGTTTGTAAACCAGCCTCTCCTCTCTACACATTGCCTGTTTGTAAACCAGCCTCTCCTCACTACACATTGCCTGTTTGTAAACCAGCCTCTCCTCTCTACACATTGCCTGTTTGTAAACCAGCCTCTCCTCTCTACACATTGCCTGTTTGTAAACCAGCCTCTCCTCACTACACATTGCCTCTGTAAACCAGCCTCTCCTCTCTACACATTGCCTCTGTAAACCAGCCTCTCCTCACTACACATTGCCTGTTTGTAAACCAGCCTCTCCTCACTACACATTGCCTGTTTGTAAACCAGCCTCTCCTCTCTACACATTGCCTGTTTGTAAACCAGCCTCTCCTCACTACACATTGCCTGTCTGTAAACCAGCCTCTCCTCTCTACACATTGCCTGTTTGTAAACCAGCCTCTCCTCACTACACATTGCCTGTCTGTAAACCAGCCTCTCCTCACTACACAATGCCTGTTTGTAAACCAGCCTCTCCTCACTACACATTGCCTGTTTGTAAACCAGCCTCTCCTCACTACACATTGCCTGTTTGTAAACCAGCCTCTCCTCACTACACATTGCCTGTTTGTAAACCAGCCTCTCCTCACTACACATTGCCTGTTTGTAAACCAGCCTTTCCTCTCTACACATTGCCTGTTTGTAAACCAGCCTCTCCTCACTACACATTGCCTGTTTGTAAACCAGCCTCTCCTCACTACACATTGCCTGTCTGTAAACCAGCCTCTCCTCACTACACATTGCCTGTCTGTAAACCAGCCTCTCCTCTCTACACATTGCCTGTTTGTAAACCAGCCTCCCCTCTCTACTCATTTCCTGTTTGTAAACCAGCCTCTCCTCACTACACATTGCCTGTTTGTAAACCAGCCTCTCCTCACTACACATTGCCTGTTTGTAAACCAGCCTCTCCTCTCTACACATTGCCTGTTTGTAAACCAGCCTCTCCTCACTACACATTGCCTGTCTGTAAACCAGCCTCTCCTCACTACACATTGCCTGTTTGTAAACCAGCCTCTCCTAACTACACATTGCCTGTTTGTAAACCAGCCTCTCCTCACTACACATTGCCTGTTTGTAAACCAGCCTCTCCTCACTACACATTGCCTGTTTGTAAACCATCCTCTCCTCACTACACATTGCCCCCGCAGCAGCCTCCCCTCTCTACACATTGCCTGTTTGTAAACCAGCCTCTCCTCTCTACACATTGCCTGTTTGTAAACCAGCCTCTCCTCTCTACACATTGCCCTCTCAGCAGCCTCCCCTCTCTACACATTGCCTGTTTGTAAACCAGCCTCTCCTCTCTACACATTGCCTGTTTGTAAACCAGCCTCTCCTCTCTACACATTGCCTGTCTGTAAACCAGCCTCTCCTCACTACACATTGCCACGTCAGCAGCCTTCCCTCTCTACACATTGCCTGTTTGTAAACCAGCCTCTCCTCTCTACACATTGCCTGTCTGTAAACCAGCCTCTCCTCTCTACACATTGCCTGTTTGTAAACCAGCCTCTCCTCTCTACACATTGCCTGTTTGTAAACCAGCCTCTCCTCTCTACACATTGCCTGTTTGTAAACCAGCCTCTCCTCACTACACATTGCCTGTTTGTAAACCAGCCTCTCCTCTCTACACATTGCCTGTTTGTAAACCAGCCTCTCCTCTCTACACATTGCCTGTTTGTAAACCAGCCTCTCCTCACTACACATTGCCTGTTTGTAAACCAGCCTCTCCTCTCTACACATTGCCTGTTTGTAAACCAGCCTCTCCTCTCTACACATT
Source organism: Hemitrygon akajei (assembly GCF_048418815.1). Classification (NCBI taxonomy): domain Eukaryota; kingdom Metazoa; phylum Chordata; class Chondrichthyes; order Myliobatiformes; family Dasyatidae; genus Hemitrygon; species Hemitrygon akajei. Next base: position 187,417,019 of record NC_133125.1, read on the forward strand.
GCCTGTTTGTAAACCAGCCTCTCCTCACTACACATTGCCTCTGTAAACCAGCCTCTCCTCTCTACACATTGCCTCTGTAAACCAGCCTCTCCTCACTACACATTGCCTGTTTGTAAACCAGCCTCTCCTCACTACACATTGCCTGTTTGTAAACCAGCCTCTCCTCTCTACACATTGCCTGTTTGTAAACCAGCCTCTCCTCACTACACATTGCCTGTCTGTAAACCAGCCTCTCCTCTCTACACATTGCCTGTTTGTAAACCAGCCTCTCCTCACTACACATTGCCTGTCTGTAAACCAGCCTCTCCTCACTACACAATGCCTGTTTGTAAACCAGCCTCTCCTCACTACACATTGCCTGTTTGTAAACCAGCCTCTCCTCACTACACATTGCCTGTTTGTAAACCAGCCTCTCCTCTCTACACATTGCCTGTTTGTAAACCAGCCTCTCCTCTCTACACATTGCCTGTTTGTAAACCAGCCTCTCCTCACTACACATTGCCTGTTTGTAAACCAGCCTCTCCTCACTACACATTGCCTGTTTGTAAACCAGCCTCTCCTCACTACACATTGCCTGTTTGTAAACCAGCCTCTCCTCACTACACATTGCCTGTCTGTAAACCAGCCTCTCCTCACTACACATTGCCTGTCTGTAAACCAGCCTCTCCTCTCTACACATTGCCTGTTTGTAAACCAGCCTCCCCTCTCTACTCATTTCCTGTTTGTAAACCAGCCTCTCCTCACTACACATTGCCTGTTTGTAAACCAGCCTCTCCTCACTACACATTGCCTGTTTGTAAACCAGCCTCTCCTCTCTACACATTGCCTGTTTGTAAACCAGCCTCTCCTCACTACACATTGCCTGTCTGTAAACCAGCCTCTCCTCACTACACATTGCCTGTTTGTAAACCAGCCTCTCCTAACTACACATTGCCTGTTTGTAAACCAGCCTCTCCTCACTACACATTGCCTGTTTGTAAACCAGCCTCTCCTCACTACACATTGCCTGTTTGTAAACCATCCTCTCCTCACTACACATTGCCCCCGCAGCAGCCTCCCCTCTCTACACATTGCCTGTTTGTAAACCAGCCTCTCCTCTCTACACATTGCCTGTTTGTAAACCAGCCTCTCCTCTCTACACATTGCCCTCTCAGCAGCCTCCCCTCTCTACACATTGCCTGTTTGTAAACCAGCCTCTCCTCTCTACACATTGCCTGTTTGTAAACCAGCCTCTCCTCTCTACACATTGCCTGTCTGTAAACCAGCCTCTCCTCACTACACATTGCCACGTCAGCAGCCTTCCCTCTCTACACATTGCCTGTTTGTAAACCAGCCTCTCCTCTCTACACATTGCCTGTCTGTAAACCAGCCTCTCCTCTCTACACATTGCCTGTTTGTAAACCAGCCTCTCCTCTCTACACATTGCCTGTTTGTAAACCAGCCTCTCCTCTCTACACATTGCCTGTTTGTAAACCAGCCTCTCCTCACTACACATTGCCTGTTTGTAAACCAGCCTCTCCTCTCTACACATTGCCTGTTTGTAAACCAGCCTCTCCTCTCTACACATTGCCTGTTTGTAAACCAGCCTCTCCTCACTACACATTGCCTGTTTGTAAACCAGCCTCTCCTCTCTACACATTGCCTGTTTGTAAACCAGCCTCTCCTCTCTACACATTGCCTGTTTGTAAACCAGCCTCTCCTCACTACACATTGCCTCTGTAAACCAGCCTCTCCTCTCTACACATTGCCTCTGTAAACCAGCCTCTCCTCACTACACATTGCCTGTTTGTAAACCAGCCTTTCCTCTATACACATTGCCTGTTTGTAAACCAGCCTCTCCTCACTACACATTGCCTGTTTGTAAACCAGCCTCTCCTCACTACACATTGCCTGTCTGTAAACCAGCCTCTCCTCACTACACATTGCCTGTCTGTAAACCAGCCTCTCCTCTCTACACATTGCCTGTTTGTAAACCAGCCTCTCCTCACTACACATTGCCTGTCTGTAAACCAGCCTCTCCTCACTACACATTGCCTGTTTGTAAACCAGCCTTTCCTCACTACACATTGCCTGTTTGTAAACCAGCCTTTCCTCTCTACACATTGCCTGTTTGTAAACCAGCCTCTCCTCACTACACATTGCCTGTTTGTAAACCAGCCTCTCCTCTCTACACATTGCCTGTTTGTAAACCAGCCTCTCCTCACTACACATTGCCTGTCTGTAAACCAGCCTCTCCTCTCTACACATTGCCTGTTTGTAAACCAGCCTCTCCTCACTACACATTGCCTGTTTGTAAACCAGCCTCTCCTCACTACACATTGCCTGTTTGTAAACCAGCCTCTCCTCACTACACATTCCCTGTCTGTAAACCAGCCTCTCCTCTCTACACATTGCCTGTTTGTAAACCAGCCTCTCCTCACTACACATTGCCTGTCTGTAAACCAGCCTCTCCTCTCTACACATTGCCTGTTTGTAAACCAGCCTCTCCTCTCTACACATTGCCTGTCTGTAAACCAGCCTCTCCTCTCTACACATTGCCTGTTTGTAAACCAGCCTCTCCTCACTACACATTGCCTGTTTGTAAACCAGCCTCTCCTCACTACACATTGCCTGTTTGTAAACCAGCCTCTCCTCACTACACATTGCCTGTTTGTAAACCAGCCTCTCCTCACTACACATTGCCTGTTTGTAAACCAGCCTTTCCTCTCTACACATTGCCTGTTTGTAAACCAGCCTCTCCTCACTACACATTGCCTGTTTGTAAACCAGCCTCTCCTCACTACACATTGCCTGTCTGTAAACCAGCCTCTCCTCACTACACATTGCCTGTCTGTAAACCAGCCTCTCCTCTCTACACATTGCCTGTTTGTAAACCAGCCTCTCCTCACTACACATTGCCTGTCTGTAAACCAGCCTCTCCTCACTACACATTGCCTGTTTGTAAACCAGCCTCTCCTCACTACACATTGCCTGTTTGTAAACCAGCCTTTCCTCTCTACACATTGCCTGTTTGTAAACCAGCCTCTCCTCACTACACATTGCCTGTTTGTAAACCAGCCTCTCCTCTCTACACATTGCCTGTTTGTAAACCAGCCTCTCCTCACTACACATTGCCTGTCTGTAAACCAGCCTCTCCTCTCTACACATTGCCTGTTTGTAAACCAGCCTCTCCTCACTACACATTGCCTGTTTGTAAACCAGCCTCTCCTCACTACACATTGCCTGTTTGTAAACCAGCCTCTCCTCACTACACATTGCCTGTCTGTAAACCAGCCTCTCCTCTCTACACATTGCCTGTTTGTAAACCAGCCTCTCCTCACTACACATTGCCTGTCTGTAAACCAGCCTCTCCTCTCTACACATTGCCTGTTTGTAAACCAGCCTCTCCTCTCTACACATTGCCTGTCTGTAAACCAGCCTCTCCTCTCTACACATTGCCTGTTTGTAAACCAGCCTCTCCTCACTACACATTGCCTGTTTGTAAACCAGCCTCTCCTCTCTACACATTGCCTGTTTGTAAACCAGCCTCTCCTCTCTACACATTGCCTGTTTGTAAACCAGCCTCTCCTCTCTACACATTGCCTGTTTGTAAACCAGCCTCTCCTCTCTACACATTGCCTGTTTGTAAACCAGCCTCTCCTCTCTACACATTGCCTGTCTGTAAACCAGCCTCTCCTTACTACACATTGCCTGTCTGTAAATCAGCCTCTCCTCTCTACACATTGCCTGTTTGTAAACCAGCCTCACCTCTCTAGACATTGCCTGTTTGTAAACCAGCCTCTCCTCACTACACATTGCCTGTTTGTAAACCAGCATCTCCTCTCTACACATTGCCTGTTTGTAAACCAGCCTCCCCTCTCTACACATTGCCTGTTTGTAAACCAGCCTCACCTCTCTAGACATTGCCTGTTTGTAAACCAGCCTCTCCTCACTACACATTGCCTGTTTGTAAACCAGCCTCTCCTCTCTACACATTGCCTGTTTGTAAACCAGCCTCTCCTCTCTACACATTGCCTGTCTGTAAACCAGCCTCTCCTTACTACACATTGCCTGTCTGTAAATCAGCCTCTCCTCTCTACACATTGCCTGTTTGTAAACCAGCCTCACCTCTCTAGACATTGCCTGTTTTGTAAACCAGCCTCTCCTCACTACACATTGCCTGTTTGTAAACCAGCCTCTCCTCTCTACACATTGCCTGTTTGTAAACCAGCCTCCCCTCTCTACACATTGCCTGTTTGTAAACCAGCCTCACCTCTCTAGACATTGCCTGTTTGTAAACCAGCCTCTCCTCACTACACATTGTCTGTTTGTAAACCAGCCTCTCCTCTCTACACATTGCCTGTTTGTAAACCAGCCTCTCCTCTCTACACATTGCCCCGTCAGCAGCCTCTCCTCTCGACACATTGCCTGTTTGTAAACCAGCCTCTCCTCACTACACATTGCCTGTCTGTAAACCAGCCTCTCCTCTCTACACATTGCCTGTTTGTAAACCAACCTCTCCTCTCTACACATTGCCCCGTCAGCAGCCTCTCCTCTCGACACATTGCCTGTTTGTAAACCAGCCTCTCCTCACTACACATTGCCTGTTTTTAAACCAGCCTCTCCTCTCTACACATTGCCTGTCTGTAAAACAGCCTCTCCTCTCTACACATTGCCTGTTTGTAAACCAGCCTCTCCTCACTACACATTGCCTGTTTGTAAACCAGCCTCTCCTCTCTACACATTGCCTGTTTGTAAACCAGCCTCTCCTCACTACACATTGCCTGTTTGTAAACCAGCCTCTCCTCACTACACATTGCCTGTCGGTAAACCAGCCTCTCCTCACTACACATTGCCTGTTTGTCAACCTGCCTCTCCTCACTACACATTGCCTGTTTGTAAACCAGCCTCTCCTCTCTACACATTGCCTGTTTGTAAACCAGCCTCTCCTCACTACACATTGCCTGTCTGTAAACCAGCCTCTCCTCTCTACACATTGCCTGTTTGTAAACCAGCCTCTCCTCTCTACACATTGCCTGTTTGTAAACCAGCCTCTCCTCACTACACATTGCCTGTTTGTAAACCAGCCTCTCCTCACTACACATTGCCTGTTTGTAAACCAGCCTCTCCTCTCTACACATTGCCCCGTCAGCAGCCTCTCCTCTCGACACATTGCCTGTTTGTAAACCAGCCTCTCCTCACTACACATTGCCTGTTTTTAAACCAGCCTCTCCTCTCTACACATTGCCTGTCTGTAAACCAGCCTCTCCTCTCTACACATTGCCTGTCTGTAAACGAGCCTCTCCTCACTACACATTGCTTGTTTGTAAACCAGCCTCTCCTCTCTACACATTGCCTGTTTGTAAACCAGCCTCTCCTGTCTACACATTGCCTGTTTGTAAACCAGCCTCTCCTCACTACACATTGCCTGTTTGTAAACCAGCCTCTCCTCACTACACATTGCCTGTTTGTAAACCAGCCTCTCCTCACTACACATTGCCTGTTTGTAAACCAGCCTCTCCTCACTACACATTGCCTGTTTGTAAACCAGCCTTTCCTCTCTACACATTGCCTGTTTGTAAACCAGCCTCTCCTCACTACACATTGCCTGTCTGTAAACCAGCCTCTCCTCACTACACATTGCCTGTTTGTAAACCAGCCTTTCCTCTCTACACATTGCCTGTTTGTAAACCAGCCTCTCCTCACTACACATTGCCTGTTTGTAAACCAGCCTCTCCTCACTACACATTGCCTGTTTGTAAACCAGCCTCTCCTCACTACACATTGCCTGTCTGAAAACCAGCCTCTCCTCTCTACACATTGCCTGTTTGTAAACCAGCCTCTCCTCACTACACATTGCCTGTTTGTAAACCAGCCTCTCCTCACTACACATTGCCTGTTTGTAAACCAGCCTCTCCTCACTACACATTGCCTGTCTGTAAACCAGCCTCTCCTCTCTACACATTGCCTGTTTGTAAACCAGCCTCTCCTCACTACACATTGCCTGTCTGTAAACCAGCCTCTCCTCTCTACACATTGCCTGTTTGTAAACCAGCCACTCCTCTCTACACATTGCCTGTCTGTAAACCAGCCTCTCCTCTCTACACATTGCCTGTTTGTAAACCAGCCTCTCCTCACTACACATTGCCTGTTTGTAAACCAGCCTCTCCTCTCTACACATTGCCTGTTTGTAAACCAGCCTCTCCTCTCTACACATTGCCTGTTTGTAAACCAGCCTCTCCTCTCTACACATTGCCTGTTTGTAAACCAGCCTCTCCTCTCTACACATTGCCTGTTTGTAAACCAGCCTCTCCTCTCTACACATTGCCTGTCTGTAAACCAGCCTCTCCTTACTACACATTGCCTGTCTGTAAATCAGCCTCTCCTCTCTACACATTGCCTGTTTGTAAACCAGCCTCACCTCTCTAGACATTGCCTGTTTGTAAACCAGCCTCTCCTCACTACACATTGCCTGTTTGTAAACCAGCCTCTCCTCTCTACACATTGCCTGTTTGTAAACCAGCCTCCCCTCTCTACACATTGCCTGTTTGTAAACCAGCCTCACCTCTCTAGACATTGCCTGTTTGTAAACCAGCCTCTCCTCACTACACATTGCCTGTTTGTAAACCAGCCTCTCCTCTCTACACATTGCCTGTTTGTAAACCAGCCTCTCCTCTCTACACATTGCCTGTCTGTAAACCAGCCTCTCCTTACTACACATTGCCTGTCTGTAAATCAGCCTCTCCTCTCTACACATTGCCTGTTTGTAAACCAGCCTCACCTCTCTAGACATTGCCTGTTTTGTAAACCAGCCTCTCCTCACTACACATTGCCTGTTTGTAAACCAGCCTCTCCTCTCTACACATTGCCTGTTTGTAAACCAGCCTCCCCTCTCTACACATTGCCTGTTTGTAAACCAGCCTCACCTCTCTAGACATTGCCTGTTTGTAAACCAGCCTCTCCTCACTACACATTGTCTGTTTGTAAACCAGCCTCTCCTCTCTACACATTGCCTGTTTGTAAACCAGCCTCTCCTCTCTACACATTGCCTGTTTGTATACCAGCCTCTCCTCTCTACACATTGCCTGTTTGTAAACCAGCCTCTCCTCTCTACACATTGCCTGTTTGTAAACCAGCCTCTCCTCACTACACATTGCCCCGTCAGCAGCCTCTCCTCTCGACACATTGCCTGTTTGTAAACCAGCCTCTCCTCACTACACATTGCCTGTCTGTAAACCAGCCTCTCCTCTCTACACATTGCCTGTTTGTAAACCAACCTCTCCTCTCTACACATTGCCCCGTCAGCAGCCTCTCCTCTCGACACATTGCCTGTTTGTAAACCAGCCTCTCCTCACTACACATTGCCTGTTTTTAAACCAGCCTCTCCTCTCTACACATTGCCTGTCTGTAAACCAGCCTCTCCTCTCTACACATTGCCTGTTTGTAAACCAGCCTCTCCTCACTACACATTGCCTGTCTGTAAACCAGCCTCTCCTCTCTACACATTGCCTGTTTGTAAACCAGCCTCTCCTCTCTACACATTGCCTGTTTGTAAACCAGCCTCTCCTCACTACACATTGCCTGTCTGTAAACCAGCCTCTCCTCTCTACACATTGCCTGTTTGTAAACCAGCCTCTCCTCACTACACATTGCCTGTTTTTAAACCAGCCTCTCCTCTCTACACATTGCCTGTCTGTAAAACAGCCTCTCCTCTCTACACATTGCCTGTTTGTAAACCAGCCTCTCCTCACTACACATTGCCTGTTTGTAAACCAGCCTCTCCTCTCTACACATTGCCTGTTTGTAAACCAGCCTCTCCTCACTACACATTGCCTGTTTGTAAACCAGCCTCTCCTCACTACACATTGCCTGTCGGTAAACCAGCCTCTCCTCACTACACATTGCCTGTTTGTAAACCTGCCTCTCCTCACTACACATTGCCTGTTTGTAAACTAGCCTCTCCTCACTACACATTGCCTGTTTGTAAACCAGCCTCTCCTCACTACACATTGCCTGTTTGTAAACCAGCCTCTCCTCACTACACATTGCCTGTCTGTAAACCAGCCTCTCCTCTCTACACATTGCCTGTTTGTAAACCAGCCTCCCCTCTCTACTCATTTCCTGTTTGTAAACCAGCCTCTCCTCACTACACATTGCCTGTTTGTAAACCAGCCTCTCCTCACTACACATTGCCTGTTTGTAAACCAGCCTCTCCTCTCTACACATTGCCTGTTTGTAAACCAGCCTCTCCTCACTACACATTGCCTGTCTGTAAACCAGCCTCTCCTCACTACACATTGCCTGTTTGTAAACCAGCCTCTCCTAACTACACATTGCCTGTTTGTAAACCAGCCTCTCCTCACTACACATTGCCTGTTTGTAAACCAGCCTCTCCTCACTACACATTGCCCCCGCAGCAGCCTCCCCTCTCTACACATTGCCTGTTTGTAAACCAGCCTCTCCTCTCTACACATTGCCCCCTCAGCAGCCTCCCCTCTCTACACATTGCCTGTTTGTAAACCAGCCTCTCCTCTCTACACATTGCCTGTTTGTAAACCAGCCTCTCCTCTCTACACATTGCCTGTCTGTAAACCAGCCTCTCCTCACTACACATTGCCACGTCAGCAGCCTTCCCTCTCTACACATTGCCTGTTTGTAAACCAGCCTCTCCTCTCTACACATTGCCTGTCTGTAAACCAGCCTCTCCTCTCTACACATTGCCTGTTTGTAAACCAGCCTCTCCTCTCTACACATTGCCTGTTTGTAAACCAGCCTCTCCTCTCTACACATTGCCTGTTTGTAAACCAGCCTCTCCTCACTACACATTGCCTGTTTGTAAACCAGCCTCTCCTCTCTACACATTGCCTGTTTGTAAACCAGCCTCTCCTCTCTACACATTGCCTGTTTGTAAACCAGCCTCTCCTCTCTACACATTGCCTGTTTGTAAACCAGCCTCTCCTCTCTACACATTGCCTGTCTGTAAACCAGCCTCTCCTCTCTACACATTGCCTGTTTGTAAACCAGCCTCTCCTCTCTACACATTGCCTGTTTGTAAACCAGCCTCTCCTCTCTACACATTGCCTGTTTGTAAACCAGCCTCTCCTCTCTACACATTGCCTGTTTGTAAACCAGCCTCTCCTCTCTACACATTGCCTGTTTGTAAACCAGCCTGTCCTCTCTACACATTGCCTGTTTGTAAACCAGCCTCTCCTCACTACACATTGCCTCTGTAAACCAGCCTCTCCTCTCTACACATTGCCTCTGTAAACCAGCCTCTCCTCACTACACATTGCCTGTTTGTAAACCAGCCTCTCCTCACTACACATTGCCTGTTTGTAAACCAGCCTCTCCTCTCTACACATTGCCTGTTTGTAAACCAGCCTCTCCTCACTACACATTGCCTGTCTGTAAACCAGCCTCTCCTCTCTACACATTGCCTGTTTGTAAACCAGCCTCTCCTCACTACACATTGCCTGTCTGTAAACCAGCCTCTCCTCACTACACATTGCCTGTTTGTAAACCAGCCTCTCCTCACTACACATTGCCTGTTTGTAAACCAGCCTCTCCTCACTACACATTGCCTGTTTGTAAACCAGCCTCTCCTCACTACACATTGCCTGTTTGTAAACCAGCCTCTCCTCACTACACATTGCCTGTTTGTAAACCAGCCTCTCCTCTCTACACATTGCCTGTTTGTAAACCAGCCTTTCCTCTCTACACATTGCCTGTTTGTAAACCAGCCTCTCCTCACTACACATTGCCTGTTTGTAAACCAGCCTCTCCTCACTACACATTGCCTGTCTGTAAACCAGCCTCTCCTCACTACACATTGCCTGTCTGTAAACCAGCCTCTCCTCTCTACACATTGCCTGTTTGTAAACCAGCCTCTCCTCACTACACATTGCCTGTCTGTAAACCAGCCTCTCCTCACTACACATTGCCTGTTTGTAAACCAGCCTCTCCTCACTACACATTGCCTGTTTGTAAACCAGCCTCTCCTCACTACACATTGCCTGTTTGTAAACCAGCCTCTCCTCACTACACATTGCCTGTTTGTAAACCAGCCTCTCCTCACTACACATTGCCTGTCTGTAAACCAGCCTCTCCTCTCTACACATTGCCTGTTTGTAAACCAGCCTCTCCTCACTACACATTGCCTGTCTGTAAACCAGCCTCTCCTCTCTACACATTGCCTGTCTGTAAACCAGCCTCTCCTCTCTACACATTGCCTGTTTGTAAACCAGCCTCTCCTCACTACACATTGCCTGTTTGTAAACCAGCCTCTCCTCTCTACACATTGCCTGTTTGTAAACCAGCCTCTCCTCACTACACATTGCCTGTTTGTAAACCAGCCTCTCCTCTCTACACATTGCCTGTTTGTAAACCAGCCTCTCCTCTCTACACATTGCCTGTTTGTAAACCAGCCTCTCCTCTCTACACATTGCCTGTTTGTAAACCAGCCTCTCCTCTCTACACATTGCCTGTTTGTAAACCAGCCTCTCCTCTCTACACATTGCCTGTTTGTAAACCAGCCTCTCCTTACTACACATTGCCTGTCTGTAAATCAGCCTCTCCTCTCTACACATTGCCTGTTTGTAAACCAACCTCACCTCTCTAGACATTGCCTGTTTGTAAACCAGCCTCTCGTCACTACACATTGCCTGTTTGTAAACCAGCCTCTCCTCTCTACACATTGCCTGTTTGTAAACCAGCCTCCCCTCTCTACACATTGCCTGTTTGTAAACCAGCCTCACCTCTCTAGACATTGCCTGTTTGTAAACCAGCCTCTCCTCACTACACATTGCCTGTTTGTAAACCAGCCTCTCCTCTCTACACATTGCCTGTCTGTAAACCAGCCTCTCCTTACTACACATTGCCTGTCTGTAAATCAGCCTCTCCTCTCTACACATTGCCTGTTTGTAAACCAGCCTCACCTCTCTAGACATTGCCTGTTTTGTAAACCAGCCTCTCCTCACTACACATTGCCTGTTTGTAAACCAGCCTCTCCTCTCTACACATTGCCTGTTTGTAAACCAGCCTCCCCTCTCTACACATTGCCTGTTTGTAAACCAGCCTCCCCTCTCTACACATTGCCTGTTTGTAAACCAGCCTCACCTCTCTAGACATTGCCTGTTTGTAAACCAGCCTCTCCTCTCTACACATTGCCTGTTTGTAAACCAGCCTCTCCTCACTACACATTGCCTGTTTGTAAACCAGCCTCTCCTCACTACACATTGCCTGTCGGTAAACCAGCCTCTCCTCACTACACATTGCCTGTTTGTAAACCAGCCTCTCCTCTCTACACATTGCCTGTTTGTAAACCAGCCTCTCCTCACTACACATTGCCTGTCTGTAAACCAGCCTCTCCTCTCTACACATTGCCTGTTTGTAAACCAGCCTCTCCTCACTACACATTGCCTGTCTGTAAACCAGCCTCTCCTCTCTACACATTGCCTGTTTGTAAACCAGCCTCTCCTCTCTACACATTGCCTGTTTGTAAACCAGCCTCTCCTCACTACACATTGCCTGTTTGTAAACCAGCCTCTCCTCACTACACATTGCCTGTTTGTAAACCAGCCTCTCCTCTCTACACATTGCCCCGTCAGCAGCCTCTCCTCTCGACACATTGCCTGTTTGTAAACCAGCCTCTCCTCACTACACATTGCCTGTTTGTAAACCAGCCTCTCCTCTCGACACATTGCCTGTCTGTAAACCAGCCTCTCCTCTCTACACATTGCCTGTTTGTAAACCAGCCTCTCCTCACTACACATTGCCTGTTTGTAAACCAGCCTCTCCTCACTACACATTGCCTGTTTTTAAACCAGCCTCTCCTCTCTACACATTGCCTGTCTGTAAACCAGCCTCTCCTCTCTACACATTGCCTGTCTGTAAACGAGCCTCTCCTCACTACACATTGCTTGTTTGTAAACCAGCCTCTCCTCTCTACACATTGCCTGTTTGTAAACCAGCCTCTCCTGTCTACACATTGCCTGTTTGTAAACCAGCCTCTCCTCACTACACATTGCCTGTTTGTAAACCAGCCTCTCCTCACTACACATTGCCTGTTTGTAAACCAGCCTCTCCTCACTACACATTGCCTGTTTGTAAACCAGCCTCTCCTCACTACACATTGCCTGTTTGTAAACCAGCCTCTCCTCTCTACACATTGCCTGTCTGTAAACCAGCCTCTCCTCACTACACATTGCCTGTTTGTAAACCAGCCTCTCCTCTCTACACATTGCCTGTTTGTAAACCAGCCTCTCCTCACTACACATTGCCTGTCTGTAAACCAGCCTCTCCTCACTACACATTGCCTGTCTGTAAACCAGCCTCTCCTCACTACACATTGCCTGTTTGTAAACCAGCCTCTCCTCACTACACATTGCCTGTTTGTAAACCAGCCTCTCCTCACTACACATTGCCTGTTTGTAAACTAGCCTCTCCTCACTACACATTGCCTGTTTGTAAACCAGCCTCTCCTCACTACACATTGCCTGTTTGTAAACCAGCCTCTCCTCACTACACATTGCCTGTCTGTAAACCAGCCTCTCCTCTCTACACATTGCTTGTTTGTAAACCAGCCTCCCCTCTCTACTCATTTCCTGTTTGTAAACCAGCCTCTCCTCACTACACATTGCCTGTTTGTAAACCAGCCTCTCCTCACTACACATTGCCTGTTTGTAAACCAGCCTCTCCTCTCTACACATTGCCTGTTTGTAAACCAGCCTCTCCTCACTACACATTGCCTGTCTGTAAACCAGCCTCTCCTCACTACACATTGCCTGTTTGTAAACCAGCCTCTCCTAACTACACATTGCCTGTTTGTAAACCAGCCTATCCTCACTACACATTGCCTGTTTGTAAACCAGCCTCTCCTCACTACACATTGCCCCCGCAGCAGCCTCCCCTCTCTACACATTGCCTGTTTGTAAACCAGCCTCTCCTCTCTACACATTGCCTGTTTGTAAACCAGCCTCTCCTCTCTACACATTGCCCCCTCAGCAGCCTCCCCTCTCTACACATTGCCTGTTTGTAAACCAGCCTCTCCTCACTACACATTGCCACGTCAGCAGCCTTCCCTCTCTACACATTGCCTGTTTGTAAACCAGCCTCTCCTCTCTACACATTGCCTGTTTGTAAACCAGCCTCTCCTCTCTACACATTGCCCCCTCAGCAGCCTCCCCTCTCTACACATTGCCTGTTTGTAAACCAGCCTCTCCTCACTACACATTGCCACGTCAGCAGCCTTCCCTCTCTACACATTGCCTGTTTGTAAACCAGCCTCTCCTCTCTACACATTGCCTGTCTGTAAACCAGCCTCTCCTCTCTACACATTGCCTGTTTGTAAACCAGCCTCTCCTCTCTACACATTGCCTGTTTGTAAACCAGCCTCTCCTCACTACACATTGCCTGTTTGTAAACCAGCCTCTCCTCTCTACACATTGCCTGTTTGTAAACCAGCCTCTCCTCTCTACACATTGCCTGTTTGTAAACCAGCCTCTCCTCTCTACACATTGCCTGTTTGTAAACCAGCCTCTCCTCTCTACACATTGCCTGTCTGTAAACCAGCCTCTCCTCTCTACACATTGCCTGTTTGTAAACCAGCCTCTCCTCTCTACACATTGCCTGTTTGTAAACCAGCCTCTCCTCTCTACACATTGCCTGTTTGTAAACCAGCCTCTCCTCTCTACACATTGCCTGTTTGTAAACCAGCCTCTCCTCTCTACACATTGCCTGTTTGTAAACCAGCCTGTCCTCTCTACACATTGCCTGTTTGTAAACCAGCCTCTCCTCACTACACATTGCCTCTGTAAACCAGCCTCTCCTCTCTACACATTGCCTCTGTAAACCAGCCTCTCCTCACTACACATTGCCTGTTTGTAAACCAGCCTCTCCTCACTACACATTGCCTGTTTGTAAACCAGCCTCTCCTCTCTACACATTGCCTGTTTGTAAACCAGCCTCTCCTCACTACACATTGCCTGTCTGTAAACCAGCCTCTCCTCTCTGCACATTGCCTGTTTGTAAACCAGCCTCTCCTCTCTACACATTGCCTGTTTGTAAACCAGCCTCTCCTCTCTACACATTGCCTGTTTGTAAACCAGCCTCTCCTCTCTACACATTGCCTGTTTGTAAACCAGCCTCTCCTCTCTACACATTGCCTGTTTGTAAACCAGCCTCTCCTCACTACACATGGCCTGTTTGTAAACCAGCCTCTCCTCACTACACATTGCCTGTTTGTAAACCAGCCTCTCCTCACTACACATTGCCTGTCTGTAAACCAGCCTCTCCTCACTACACATTGCCTGTTTGTAAACCAGCCTCTCCTCACTACACATTGCCTGTTTGTAAACCAGCCTCTCCTCACTACACATTGCCTGTTTGTAAACCAGCCTCTCCTCACTACACATTGCCTGTTTGTAAACCAGCCTCTCCTCACTACACATTGCCTGTTTGTAAACCAGCCTCTCCTCTCTACACATTGCCTGTTTGTAAACCAGCCTTTCCTCTCTACACATTGCCTGTTTGTAAACCAGCCTCTCCTCACTACACATTGCCTGTTTGTAAACCAGCCTCTCCTCACTACACATTGCCTGTCTGTAAACCAGCCTCTCCTCACTACACATTGCCTGTCTGTAAACCAGCCTCTCCTCTCTACACATTGCCTGTTTGTAAACCAGCCTCTCCTCACTACACATTGCCTGTCTGTAAACCAGCCTCTCCTCACTACACATTGCCTGTTTGTAAACCAGCCTCTCCTCACTACACATTGCCTGTTTGTAAACCAGCCTCTCCTCACTACACATTGCCTGTTTGTAAACCAGCCTCTCCTCACTACACATTGCCTGTTTGTAAACCAGCCTCTCCTCACTACACATTGCCTGTTTGTAAACCAGCCTTTCCTCTCTACACATTGCCTGTTTGTAAACCAGCCTCTCCTCATTACACATTGCCTGTTTGTAAACCAGCCTCTCCTCTCTACACATTGCCTGTTTGTAAACCAGCCTCTCCTCACTACACATTGCCTGTTTGTAAACCAGCCTCTCCTCACTACACATTGCCTGTTTGTAAACCAGCCTCTCCTCACTACACATTGCCTGTCTGTAAACCAGCCTCTCCTCTCTACACATTGCCTGTTTGTAAACCAGCCTCTCCTCACTACACATTGCCTGTCTGTAAACCAGCCTCTCCTCTCTACACATTGCCTGTCTGTAAACCAGCCTCTCCTCTCTACACATTGCCTGTTTGTAAACCAGCCTCTCCTCACTACACATTGCCTGTTTGTAAACCAGCCTCTCCTCTCTACACATTGCCTGTTTGTAAACCAGCCTCTCCTCACTACACATTGCCTGTTTGTAAACCAGCCTCTCCTCTCTACACATTGCCTGTTTGTAAACCAGCCTCTCCTCTCTACACATTGCCTGTTTGTAAACCAGCCTCTCCTCTCTACACATTGCCTGTTTGTAAACCAGCCTCTCCTCTCTACACATTGCCTGTTTGTAAACCAGCCTCTCCTCTCTACACATTGCCTGTTTGTAAACCAGCCTCTCCTTACTACACATTGCCTGTCTGTAAATCAGCCTCTCCTCTCTACACATTGCCTGTTTGTAAACCAACCTCACCTCTCTAGACATTGCCTGTTTGTAAACCAGCCTCTCCTTACTACACATTGCCTGTCTGTAAATCAGCCTCTCCTCTCTACACATTGCCTGTTTGTAAACCAACCTCACCTCTCTACACATTGCCTGTTTGTAAACCAGCCTCTCCTCTCGACACATTGCCTGTCTGTAAACCAGCCTCTCCTCTCTACACATTGCCTGTTTGTAAACCAGCCTCTCCTCACTACACATTGCCTGTTTGTAAACAAGCCTCTCCTCACTACACATTGCCTGTTTTTAAACCAGCCTCTCCTCTCTACACATTGCCTGTCTGTAAACCAGCCTCTCCTCTCTACACATTGCCTGTCTGTAAACGAGCCTCTCCTCACTACACATTGCTTGTTTGTAAACCAGCCTCTCCTCTCTACACATTGCCTGTTTGTAAACCAGCCTCTCCTGTCTACACATTGCCTGTTTGTAAACCAGCCTCTCCTCACTACACATTGCCTGTTTGTAAACCAGCCTCTCCTCACTACACATTGCCTGTTTGTAAACCAGCCTCTCCTCACTACACATTGCCTGTTTGTAAACCAGCCTCTCCTCACTACACATTGCCTGTTTGTAAACCAGCCTCTCCTCACTACACATTGCCTGTTTGTAAACCAGCCTCTCCTCTCTACACATTGCCTGTTTGTAAACCAGCCTCTCCTCTCTACACATTGCCTGTCTGTAAACCAGCCTCTCCTCTCTACACATTGCCTGTTTGTAAACCAGCCTCTCCTCACTACACATTGCCTGTTTGTAAACCAGCCTCTCCTCTCTACACATTGCCTGTCTGTAAACCAGCCTCTCCTCACTACACATTGCCTGTTTGTAAACCAGCCTCTCCTCTCTACACATTGCCTGTTTGTAAACCAGCCTCTCCTCACTACACATTGCCTGTCTGTAAACCAGCCTCTCCTCACTACACATTGCCTGTCTGTAAACCAGCCTCTCCTCACTACACATTGCCTGTTTGTAAACCAGACTCTCCTCTCTACACATTGCCTGTTTGTAAACCAGCCTCTCCTCACTACACATTGCCTGTTTGTAAACCAGCCTCTCCTCACTACACATTGCCTGTTTGTAAACCAGCCTCTCCTCACTACACATTGCCTGTTTGTAAACTAGCCTCTCCTCACTACACATTGCCTGTTTGTAAACCAGCCTCTCCTCACTACACATTGCCTGTTTGTAAACCAGCCTCTCCTCACTACACATTGCCTGTCTGTAAACCAGCCTCTCCTCTCTACACATTGCCTGTTTGTAAACCAGCCTCCCCTCTCTACTCATTTCCTGTTTGTAAACCAGCCTTTCCTCTCTACACATTGCCTGTTTGTAAACCAGCCTCTCCTCACTACACATTGCCTGTTTGTAAACCAGCCTCTCCTCACTACACATTGCCTGTCTGTAAACCAGCCTCTCCTCACTACACATTGCCTGTCTGTAAACCAGCCTCTCCTCTCTACATATTGCCTGTTTGTAAACCAGCCTCTCCTCACTACACATTGCCTGTCTGTAAACCAGCCTCTCCTCACTACACATTGCCTGTTTGTAAACCAGCCTCTCCTCACTACACATTGCCTGTTTGTAAACCAGCCTCTCCTCACTACACATTGCCTGTTTGTAAACCAGCCTCTCCTCACTACACATTGCCTGTTTGTAAACCAGCCTCTCCTCACTACACATTGCCTGTTTGTAAACCAGCCTTTCCTCTCTACACATTGCCTGTTTGTAAACCAGCCTCTCCTCACTACACATTGCCTGTTTGTAAACCAGCCTCTCCTCTCTACACATTGCCTGTTTGTAAACCAGCCTCTCCTCACTACACATTGCCTGTTTGTAAACCAGCCTCTCCTCACTACACATTGCCTGTTTGTAAACCAGCCTCTCCTCACTACACATTGCCTGTCTGTAAACCAGCCTCTCCTCTCTACACATTGCCTGTTTGTAAACCAGCCTCTCCTCACTACACATTGCCTGTCTGTAAACCAGCCTCTCCTCTCTACACATTGCCTGTCTGTAAACCAGCCTCTCCTCTCTACACATTGCCTGTTTGTAAACCAGCCTCTCCTCACTACACATTGCCTGTTTGTAAACCAGCCTCTCCTCTCTACACATTGCCTGTTTGTAAACCAGCCTCTCCTCACTACACATTGCCTGTTTGTAAACCAGCCTCTCCTCTCTACACATTGCCTGTTTGTAAACCAGCCTCTCCTCTCTACACATTGCCTGTTTGTAAACCAGCCTCTCCTCTCTACACATTGCCTGTTTGTAAACCAGCCTCTCCTCTCTACACATTGCCTGTTTGTAAACCAGCCTCTCCTCTCTACACATTGCCTGTTTGTAAACCAGCCTCTCCTTACTACACATTGCCTGTCTGTAAATCAGCCTCTCCTCTCTACACATTGCCTGTTTGTAAACCAACCTCACCTCTCTAGACATTGCCTGTTTGTAAACCAGCCTCTCCTCACTACACATTGCCTGTTTGTAAACCAGCCTCTCCTCTCGACACATTGCCTGTCTGTAAACCAGCCTCTCCTCTCTACACATTGCCTGTTTGTAAACCAGCCTCTCCTCACTACACATTGCCTGTTTGTAAACCAGCCTCTCCTCACTACACATTGCCTGTTTTTAAACCAGCCTCTCCTCTCTACACATTGCCTGTCTGTAAACCAGCCTCTCCTCTCTACACATTGCCTGTCTGTAAACCAGCCTCTCCTCACTACACATTGCTTGTTTGTAAACCAGCCTCTCCTCTCTACACATTGCCTGTTTGTAAACCAGCCTCTCCTGTCTACACATTGCCTGTTTGTAAACCAGCCTCTCCTCACTACACATTGCCTGTTTGTAAACCAGCCTCTCCTCACTACACATTGCCTGTTTGTAAACCAGCCTCTCCTCACTACACATTGCCTGTTTGTAAACCAGCCTCTCCTCACTACACATTGCCTGTTTGTAAACCAGCCTCTCCTCACTACACATTGCCTGTTTGTAAACCAGCCTCTCCTCTCTACACATTGCCTGTTTGTAAACCAGCCTCTCCTCTCTACACATTGCCTGTCTGTAAACCAGCCTCTCCTCTCTACACATTGCCTGTTTGTAAACCAGCCTCTCCTCACTACACATTGCCTGTTTGTAAACCAGCCTCTCCTCTCTACACATTGCCTGTCTGTAAACCAGCCTCTCCTCACTACACATTGCCTGTTTGTAAACCAGCCTCTCCTCTCTACACATTGCCTGTTTGTAAACCAGCCTCTCCTCACTACACATTGCCTGTCTGTAAACCAGCCTCTCCTCACTACACATTGCCTGTCTGTAAACCAGCCTCTCCTCACTACACATTGCCTGTTTGTAAACCAGCCTCTCCTCACTACACATTGCCTGTTTGTAAACCAGCCTCTCCTCACTACACATTGCCTGTTTGTAAACTAGCCTCTCCTCACTACACATTGCCTGTTTGTAAACCAGCCTCTCCTCACTACACATTGCCTGTTTGTAAACCAGCCTCTCCTCACTACACATTGCCTGTCTGTAAACCAGCCTCTCCTCTCTACACATTGCCTGTTTGTAAACCAGCCTCCCCTCTCTACTCATTTCCTGTTTGTAAACCAGCCTCTCCTCACTACTCATTGCCTGTTTGTAAACCAGCCTCTCCTCACTACACATTGCCTGTTTGTAAACCAGCCTCTCCTCTCTACACATTGCCTGTTTGTAAACCAGCCTCTCCTCACTACACATTGCCTGTCTGTAAACCAGCCTCTCCTCACTACACATTGCCTGTTTGTAAACCAGCCTCCCCTCTCTACACATTGCCTGTCTGTAAACCAGCCTCTCCTCACTACACATTGCCACGTCAGCAGCCTTCCCTCTCTACACATTGCCTGTTTGTAAACCAGCCTCTCCTCTCTACACATTGCCTGTTTGTAAACCAGCCTCTCCTCTCTACACATTGCCTGTCTGTAAACCAGCCTCTCCTCACTACACATTGCCACGTCAGCAGCCTTCCCTCTCTACACATTGCCTGTTTGTAAACCAGCCTCTCCTCTCTACACATTGCCTGTCTCTAAACCAGCCTCTCCTCTCTACACATTGCCTGTTTGTAAACCAGCCTCTCCTCTCTACACATTGCCTGTTTGTAAACCAGCCTCTCCTCACTACACATTGCCTGTTTGTAAACCAGCCTCTCCTCTCTACACATTGCCTGTTTGTAAACCAGCCTCTCCTCTCTACACATTGCCTGTTTGTAAACCAGCCTCTCCTCTCTACACATTGCCTGTTTGTAAACCAGCCTCTCCTCTCTACACATTGCCTGTCTGTAAACCAGCCTCTCCTCTCTACACATTGCCTGTTTGTAAACCAGCCTCTCCTCTCTACACATTGCCTGTTTGTAAACCAGCCTCTCCTCTCTACACATTGCCTGTTTGTAAACCAGCCTCTCCTCTCTACACATTGCCTGTTTGTAAACCAGCCTCTCCTCTCTACACATTGCCTGTTTGTAAACCAGCCTCTCCTCTCTACACATTGCCTGTTTGTAAACCAGCCTGTCCTCTCTACACATTGCCTGTTTGTAAACCAGCCTCTCCTCACTACACATTGCCTCTGTAAACCAGCCTCTCCTCTCTACACATTGCCTCTGTAAACCAGCCTCTCCTCACTACACATTGCCTGTTTGTAAACCAGCCTCTCCTCACTACACATTGCCTGTTTGTAAACCAGCCTCTCCTCTCTACACATTGCCTGTTTGTAAACCAGCCTCTCCTCACTACACATTGCCTGTCTGTAAACCAGCCTCTCCTCTCTACACATTGCCTGTTTGTAAACCAGCCTCTCCTCACTACACATTGCCTGTCTGTAAACCAGCCTCTCCTCACTACACATTGCCTGTTTGTAAACCAGCCTCTCCTCACTACACATTGCCTGTTTGTAAACCAGCCTCTCCTCACTACACATTGCCTGTTTGTAAACCAGCCTCTCCTCACTACACATTGCCTGTTTGTAAACCAGCCTCTCCTCACTACACATTGCCTGTTTGTAAACCAGCCTCTCCTCTCTACACATTGCCTGTTTGTAAACCAGCCTTTCCTCTCTACACATTGCCTGTTTGTAAACCAGCCTCTCCTCACTACACATTGCCTGTTTGTAAACCAGCCTCTCCTCTCTACACATTGCCTGTTTGTAAACCAGCCTCTCCTCACTACACATTGCCTGTCTGTAAACCAGCCTCTCCTCTCTACACATTGCCTGTTTGTAAACCAGCCTCTCCTCACTACACATTGCCTGTCTGTAAACCAGCCTCTCCTCACTACACATTGCCTGTTTGTAAACCAGCCTCTCCTCACTACACATTGCCTGTTTGTAAACCAGCCTCTCCTCACTACACATTGCCTGTTTGTAAACCAGCCTCTCCTCACTACACATTGCCTGTTTGTAAACCAGCCTCTCCTCTCTACACATTGCCTGTTTGTAAACCAGCCTCTCCTCACTACACATTGCCTGTTTGTAAACCAGCCTCTCCTCACTACACATTGCCTGTTTGTAAACCAGCCTCTCCTCACTACACATTGCCTGTCTGTAAACCAGCCTCTCCTCTCTACACATTGCCTGTTTGTAAACCAGCCTCTCCTCACTACACATTGCCTGTCTGTAAACCAGCCTCTCCTCTCTACACATTGCCTGTCTGTAAACCAGCCTCTCCTCTCTACACATTGCCTGTTTGTAAACCAGCCTCTCCTCACTACACATTGCCTGTTTGTAAACCAGCCTCTCCTCTCTACACATTGCCTGTTTGTAAACCAGCCTCTCCTCACTACACATTGCCTTTTTGTAAACCAGCCTCTCCTCACTACACATTGCCTGTTTGTAAACCAGCCTCTCCTCTCTACACATTGCCTGTCTGTAAACCAGCCTCTCCTCTCTACACATTGCCTGTTTGTAAACCAGCCTCTCCTCACTACACATTGCCTGTTTGTAAACCAGCCTCTCCTCTCTACACATTGCCTGTTTGTAAACCAGCCTCTCCTCACTACACATTGCCTGTTTGTAAACCAGCCTCTCCTCTCTACACATTGCCTGTTTGTAAACCAGCCTCTCCTCTCTACACATTGCCTGTTTGTAAACCAGCCTCTCCTCTCTACACATTGCCTGTTTGTAAACCAGCCTCTCCTCTCTACACATTGCCTGTTTGTAAACCAGCCTCTCCTTACTACACATTGCCTGTCTGTAAATCAGCCTCTCCTCTCTACACATTGCCTGTTTGTAAACCAACCTCACCTCTCTAGACATTGCCTGTTTGTAAACCAGCCTCTCCTCACTACACATTGCCTGTTTGTAAACCAGCCTCTCCTCTCTACACATTGCCTGTTTGTAAACCAGCCTCCCCTCTCTACACATTGCCTGTTTGTAAACCAGCCTCACCTCTCTAGACATTGCCTGTTTGTAAACCAGCCTCTCCTCACTACACATTGCCTGTTTGTAAACCAGCCTCTCCTCTCTACACATTGCCTGTCTGTAAACCAGCCTCTCCTTACTACACATTGCCTGTCTGTAAATCAGCCTCTCCTCTCTACACATTGCCTGTTTGTAAACCAGCCTCACCTCTCTAGACATTGCCTGTTTTGTAAACCAGCCTCTCCTCACTACACATTGCCTGTTTGTAAACCAGCCTCTCCTCTCTACACATTGCCTGTTTGTAAACCAGCCTCCCCTCTCTACACATTGCCTGTTTGTAAACCAGCCTCACCTCTCTAGACATTGCCTGTTTGTAAACCAGCCTCTCCTCTCTACACATTGCCCCGTCAGCAGCCTCTCCTCTCGACACATTGCCTGTTTGTAAACCAGCCTCTCCTCACTACACATTGCCTGTCTGTAAACCAGCCTCTCCTCACTACACATTGCCTGTTTGTAAACCAGCCTCTCCTCTCTACACATTGCCTGTTTGTAAACCAGACTCTCCTCTCTACACATTGCCCCGTCAGCAGCCTCTCCTCTCGACACATTGCCTGTTTGTAAACCAGCCTCTCCTCACTACACATTGCCTGTTTTTAAACCAGCCTCTCCTCTCTACACATTGCCTGTCTGTAAACCAGCCTCTCCTCTCTACACATTGCCTGTTTGTAAACCAGCCTCTCCTCACTACACATTGCCTGTTTGTAAACCAGCCTCTCCTCTCTACACATTGCCTGTTTGTAAACCAGCCTCTCCTCACTACACATTGCCTGTTTGTAAACCAGCCTCTCCTCACTACACATTGCCTGTCGGTAAACCAGCCTCTCCTCTCTACACATTGCCTGTTTGTAAACCTGCCTCTCCTCACTACACATTGCCTGTTTGTAAACCAGCCTCTCCTCACTACACATTGCCTGTTTGTAAACCAGCCTCTCCTCACTACACATTGCCTGTTTGTAAACCAGCCTCTCCTCACTACACATTGCCTGTTTGTAAACCAGCCTCTCCTCACTACACATTGCCTGTTTGTAAACCAGCCTCTCCTCACTACACATTGCCTGTTTGTAAACCAGCCTCTCCTCTCTACACATTGCCTGTTTGTAAACCAGCCTCTCCTCTCTACACATTGCCTGTTTGTAAACCAGCCTCTCCTCACTACACATTGCCTGTTTGTAAACCAGCCTCTCCTCACTACACATTGCCTGTTTGTAAACCAGCCTCTCCTCACTACACATTGCCTGTTTGTAAACCAGCCTCTCCTCACTACACATTGCCTGTTTGTAAACCAGCCTCTCCTCACTACAAATTGCCTGTCTGTAAACCAGCCTCTCCTCTCCACACATTGCCTGTTTGTAAACCAGCCTCTCCTCACTACACATTGCCTGTTTGTAAACCAGCCTCTCCTCTCTACACATTGCCTGTCTGTAAACCAGCCTCTCCTCACTACACATTGCCTGTTTGTAAACCAGCCTCTCCTCACTACACATTGCCTGTCTGTAAACCAGCCTCTCCTCTCTACACATTGCCTGTTTGTAAACCAGCCTCTCCTCACTACACATTGCCTGTTTGTAAACCAGCCTCTCCTCTCTACACATTGCCTGTTTGTAAACCAGCCTCTCCTCTCTACACATTGCCTGTTTGTAAACCAACCTCTCCTCTCTACACATTGCCCCGTCAGCAGCCTCTCCTCTCGACACATTGCCTGTTTGTAAACCAGCCTCTCCTCACTACACATTGCCTGTTTGTAAACCAGCCTCTCCTCACTACACATTGCCTGTTTTTAAACCAGCCTCTCCTCTCTACACATTGCCTGTCTGTAAACCAGCCTCTCCTCTCTACACATTGCCTGTCTGTAAACGAGCCTCTCCTCACTACACATTGCTTGTTTGTAAACCAGCCTCTCCTCTCTACACATTGCCTGTTTGTAAACCAGCCTCTCCTGTCTACACATTGCCTGTTTGTAAACCAGCCTCTCCTCACTACACATTGCCTGTTTGTAAACCAGCCTCTCCTCACTACACATTGCCTGTTTGTAAACCAGCCTCTCCTCACTACACATTGCCTGTTTGTAAACCAGCCTCTCCTCACTACACATTGCCTGTTTGTAAACCAGCCTCTCCTCACTACACATTGCCTGTTTGTAAACCAGCCTCTCCTCTCTACACATTGCCTGTTTGTAAACCAGCCTCTCCTCTCTACACATTGCCTGTCTGTAAACCAGCCTCTCCTCTCTACACATTGCCTGTTTGTAAACCAGCCTCTCCTCACTACACATTGCCTGTTTGTAAACCAGCCTCTCCTCTCTACACATTGCCTGTCTGTAAACCAGCCTCTCCTCACTACACATTGCCTGTTTGTAAACCAGCCTCTCCTCTCTACACATTGCCTGTTTGTAAACCAGCCTCTCCTCACTACACATTGCCTGTCTGTAAACCAGCCTCTCCTCACTACACATTGCCTGTCTGTAAACCAGCCTCTCCTCTCTACACATTGCCTGTTTGTAAACCAGCCTCCCCTCTCTACACATTGCCTGTTTGTAAACCAGCCTCTCCTCACTACACCTTGCCTGTCTGTAAACCAGCCTCTCCTCACTACACATTGCCTGTCTGTAAACCAGCCTCTCCTCACTACACATTGCCTGTTTGTAAACCAGCCTCTCCTCACTACACATTGCCTGTTTGTAAACCAGCCTCTCCTCACTACACATTGCCTGTTTGTAAACCAGCCTCTCCTCACTACACATTGCCTGTTTGTAAACCAGCCTCTCCTCTCTACACATTGCCTGTTTGTAAACCAGCCTCTCCTCACTACACATTGCCTGTTTGTAAACCAGCCTCTCCTCACTACACATTGCCTGTCTGTAAACCAGCCTCTCCTGACTACACATTGCCTGTCTGTAAACCAGCCTCTCCTCACTCCACATTGCCTGTTTGTAAACCAGCCTCTCCTCACTACACATTGCCTCTGTAATCCAGCCTCTCCTCTCTACACATTGCCTGTTTGTAAACCAGCCTCTCCTCACTACACATTGCCTGTCTGTAAACCAGCCTCTCCTCACTACACATTGCCTGTTTGTAAACCAGCCTCTCCTCTCTACACATTGCCTGTTTGTAAACCAGCCTCTCCTCTCTACACATTGCCTGTTTGTAAACCAGCCTCTCCTCTCTACACATTACCTGTTTGTAAACCAGCCTCTCCTCACTACACATTGCCTGTTTGTAAACCAGCCTCTCCTCTCTACACATTGCCTGTTTGTAAACCAGCCTCTCCTCTCTACACATTGCCTGTTTGTAAACCAGCCTCTCCTCTCTACACATTGCCTGTTTGTAAACCAGCCTCTCCTCACTACACATTGCCTGTCTGTAAACCAGCCTCCCCTCTCTACACATTGCCCCGTCAGCAGCCTCTCCTGTCTACACATTGCCTGTTTGTAAACCAGCCTCTCCTCACTACACATTGCCTGTTTGTAAACCAGCCTCTCCTCACTACACATTGCCTGTTTGTAAACCAGCCTCTCCTCACTACACATTGCCTGTCGGTAAACCAGCCTCTCCTCACTACACATTGCCTGTTTGTAAACCAGCCTCTCCTCACTACACATTGCCTGTTTGTAAACCAGCCTCTCCTCACTACACATTGCCTGTTTGTAAACCAGCCTCTCCTCACTACACATTGCCTGTTTGTAAACCAGCCTCTCCTCACTACACATTGCCTGTTTGTAAACCAGCCTCTCCTCACTACACATTGCCTGTTTGTAAACCAGCCTCTCCTCACTACACATTGCCTGTTTGTAAACCAGCCTCTCCTCACTACACATTGCCTGTTTGTAAACCAGCCTCTCCTCACTACACATTGCCTGTTTGTAAACCAGCCTCTCCTCACTACACATTGCCTGTTTGTAAACCAGCCTCTCCTCACTACACATTGCCTGTTTGTAAACCAGCCTCTCCTCACTACACATTGCCTGTTTGTAAACCAGCCTCTCCTCACTACACATTGCCTGTTTGTAAACCAGCCTCTCCTCACTACACATTGCCTGTCTGTAAACCAGCCTCTCCTCACTACACATTGCCTGTTTGTAAACCAGCCTCTCCTCTCTACACATTGCCTGTCTGTAAACCAGCCTCTCCTCACTACACATTGCCTGTTTGTAAACCAGCCTCTCCTCACCTTCAGCAGTTCCCTATACTTCTTGCATGTAAATATCGGCAGCTCAAGACACTAGTCACACCATGCTCAACCTTTTGATCCTCTGCAACTCTAGTTTAATCCCCACCATGAAGCCTTCTTGCTGGTATATTAGTCCCCTCCAGTTCAGGATCCAAACGTCCCTTCTGTACAGGTCCCACCTTCATTGGAAAAGAGCTCAGTGATCCCAAAATCCTATACCGTCACTTAGCCACGTATTAAATTGTACAAACTTCCTGCTTCAGGCCTCACTCGCACGTGACATGAGTAGCAATCCTGAGATCACCACCCTGGAGGCCCTGCCCGTTAACTTAGCACCCAACTCCCTGAACTCCCTATGCAGAACCTCGTCACTCATCCTACCCATGTCATTGGTACCTACAAGGACCACGACTTCTGTCTGTTCATCCTCCCACTTAAAAACGCTGCGGACCCGATCTGAGATATCCCGGACCCTGGAACCCAGGAGGCAACATCCCAGCTGGGAATCTTGTTTTCACCCACAGAACCTCCTGCCCATTCCCCTAATAATGAATCTCCGATCACCATAGCGTGCCTCTCCTCTCCCCTTCCCTTCTCTTCTGAGTCACAAAGGCAGGCTCAGTGCCAGAAACCCAACCACAGTGACTTCCCTCTGTTATGTTTTCCCCACGACAGTATCTAAAGTGATATGCTGTTGTTGAAGGGGTATTGGGGCACACAGGCTCTCTGCACTGGCTCCTTCCTTCCTACATCCCGTAAGAGGAGCATCTCTACAGTCCTAGCTGAGCAGATAGAAAGAAGAAAAGAAAAAAACTTGAGCTTTTCTTTCCTTTGCTTTCTCTGAGTGAAACTCTCTTTGCTAAAGCCTTAAGATCACCACTCTGACGATGGCCACTGCACTTGCCCCTGCCTTCCTTTAATTTGCTCTTGCTAATCAATCCCAAATGACGACTTGGTCGCTGGTCAAATCTCTATTACACTGCTACGACCCACCCCTGCCTTTTTAATCTTATTTAATGGATCTGATTGACGTCCCCTCCTCTCCAAACTTCTGATGTCAGAATTGGCCGTGGGTCGAAGCTCTAGTCACAGGTAGATGAGTATTTGAATGTCTAAGCCATGGAATAAGTGATGGTAAACAGGCGTGGTAGAGAAAAAGCATTTCAGGATGCATATTGTAAACAATTCTCTGACATTAAATGTACCTTTGAACCTTTGAAGTGTTGGACTGAAGTGAAGAGCCTGTATCTGTGGTCTATGACTATAATTCTATGACTGCCCAGTAACTTGAAGCGATTTCAAGTTTTGCTGGTTCAAATAAGTCAAAAGTTAGTAGGATTATTTTTCATTTATGGAATGTGGGCATTTATTGCCCGTCCCTAGCTGCCCTGGAGAGGGTGGGGATGAGTGGCCTTCTCGAACCACTGCAATTATTGTGCGATAATTTCAGAGGAGGATTGTGACAGTGAGTGAAAATAGTGGCAGATGGAACCCAGTGCAAGGAAGTGTATGGTCATGCGCTTTGACGGATGAGATGTGGTTGAAAGCAGTAACAAATCAGCCATGATGAAATGGTGGAGCAGACTCTTTGGGCCAATGGCCTAGTTCTGCTCCTCCGTCTGATAGTATTAGTGATATGAAATGGATATTGGAAATTATCTTGGCATGTAAATTCAAGGTGGTGAAATTGCTTTAAGGTATCAGGTTGGTCACTCTTGGCAGGATGCCCTAAGTTCTCGTGTCACTAGTTTGCTTGTGCTTCGAGTTGACAGTGTTCCCCAAGATGTTAAAGGTACCAAGGGTAAATTACTTTCTGAAGCAGTCATCAGCTGACAATTTTCATAATTTTTACTTTCTTGGGCAGAGAGGAAGGCCATTTAGCCCAAAGAGTTTATACTGACCCTCAAACCACTCCCCGTCTTGTGACCTGCCATCATGTGGCACATTCATACAGTTTTGTAGCAAATCCCAGAAGTGCAGATTTATATCATGTTAAATAAAGGAATGGTCTCCTCAAGAACAGTATTGGCATAAAGTCAGTCCTCTACATTTTTGAAGTGTAATCCAATTAAATTATTACTTTTATCCAGACATTATTACTAAATTATTACTTTTATCCAGACAGTTGTAGAGCACATGTTCTTTTCACTGAGAATTAGGAGATCTTACCATTAGCAATTACGATAGATCGCTGTGTTTCCAATGAGCACTTGGAGGTCAGACAAGTGATGGCAGGCTCCAATTGATCGAACATCAACTGGTTTGGGTGACAATTTTTGATTTTTCACTTATTTTTAAAACTGATTTCTTGGAAATGAGGCATCCCTATTCCCAATCCCAAAATTTCCCTTAAGAGATGAGTGATGAGATGTCATCTTCAACTGGTGGTACCTTCTTGTGAAAGTCCTTCCAAAATGTAGGTGGGAAGTGAGTAGCAGGACTTAGACCTTGTGACAAAGAAGGACCAGTAATTAGGATGTTCCGTGATTTTTTTCACTCGGAGATCTCTGGGATTGGAGGTCGGTGATTCACCGATGAGGTTTATGGGCCCCGAGAATGAGGATTGGTGATCCTCGAGGTTGGCTCGTCCTGGGATTGGATCGCTAAAGTCAGTGAGTCCTGGGTTTGGAGGCCCAAGTCTGATTGGCAGATCCTGATTGGAGGCTCGTCACTGACAAGTCCCGGAATCAAAGCCTCAAGGTCAGTGCGTCAGAAGTTTGAAGTCAGTGGATGGTGAATCCGGAGGTCGAAGCACAGAGTTCAAAGCCCCCCAATTCTGAAGATCAGACGCTCAATGTCTGTGAGCCCAGAGCTATGATCTGGAGGTCAGAGGCCTGGAGGTAGCCTCACCTGGGTTGAAGGCCCAGTTGTGTGTGTGGGGTGGTGAGAGGATGGAAGCTGATAAGTGAGGGGCAAGGTGGGTAGGCAAGTGAGAACTGGGAGGTGATAGATGGGAAATGTAAAGGGCTGATGAAGAAGGGATCGACGGGAGAAGAGAGAACCATGGCAAAAAAGGGACGGAGGAGGGGCATCAAGGGGAAGTAAAAGGCAGGGGAGGAGAGGAGAAGGGGTAAGAGGGAAGCCAGAATGGGGAATGGAAGAAGAGAGAATGGGGAGGTGGGGAGAAATTATTGGAAGTTGGAGAAATATTTGTTCATGCCACCAGGCTGGAGGCTGCCCAGACAGAATATGAGGTGTTTCGCTCCTCCAGCCTGAGATTATCAGGAAGCCATGTGTTGAAATGAGAATAGGACGTAGAAGTTAAATGGGCGCCCACTGTGGTGCTCATCAGAAGGGTCCCCCCAATCTACATCAGGTCTCAATTTAATTTGGATGCAAGCCATACGTTCCTGCTCACACATTCATACAGAGCTGATTGATATTCTTGTCCTGTTTTAGACAGTCCATTGTTTGACTGTTCTGCTCTCCAGCAGCTGGCTGAAGTGGGTGAGTTCAGGGTTGTAGTTACGTTGATCTACTTCTGCAATGGTGTGCTGAGTCTGTGGACTTCCTGGCTGTGGAGGCCAAGTCGTTGGGTGTATTTAAAGCAGAGGTTGAGAGGTTCTTGATTAGTCAATATGTACCACATCACATGGTATGGGTGATTGTGGTCCTGACCATGATAGCTCCTAGCAAATTTTTCTACAGAAGTGGCTTGCCATTGCCTTCCCCTGGGCAGTGTGTTTACAAGACGGGTGACCCCAGCCATGATCAATATGCTTCAGAGATTGTCAGCCTTGTGTCGGTGGTCACATGATCAGGACTTGTGACATGCAGCAGATGCTCATGTGACCATCTACTCCCATGGCTTCACTTAACCTTGATCGGTGGGCTGAGCAGGGTGACCTGCAGAAAGGAGCACCGTACACCTCCTTTGGCAGAGACGCATCTCCACCCCGCCGCCCTATCTTGATTAGTAAGGGGGTCAAAAATTACAGGGGAAGAATTCCGGGGAGAAGGCAGGAGAATGGGGTTGAAAGTAGAAATAAATCATCCGTGACCAAATAGCAGAGGAGATCTGGCCTAATTCTGCTCATTTTCCTAATGGCCTATCAAACTCGAGTGTGCTCTTCTTTCTAACTCATGGCCTCTATCTTGTGACTTCTATTGCTTTACCCCTTCCAGTCACGTCCCCAGCTCTTCCCAAACCCCTTGTTTCTCCAAGTTTGTATATTCAGTAAACATACAATTTTGTTAAGTGGTTCTGTGTCAAACATTCTGCTATGAAACTCTGAGGGAGGTTTTATGATGTTAAGGGCATAATGTAATGGTGGGCTGTTGATGTTGACTCTCATCATAAGCAGTGGTGAAAGGCAGAGGGAAAGAATTATTGACTGCTGACTTCAGTAGGAGGTATCTCAGTGTCCAAACTTGAAATCTTCCTCTTTCTGACATGGGGACGGTCCAAGGTCATCTACATTGAATTCATTACTGGCCGCTTCAAGCTTAAACTCCTTAGGGCCCACAGCTCCTCGCTGTCGGCAGTTGTTACAGACGATTGCACTGGAACACTTCATCTGACAGCTGCTTCGGGAGCTCTTCCCCCACACGGTTCAGGATTGTCTCATCCCTGACACCATGGAAATTCCCCATCTCCGTGCATCTGCATCGGGCTTCCTGAGCTTAACGTAGTGGGGTTAAAAACATGGAGACATTGAACAGTAGAACTCAAATTGTCTTATTAGAACAGAGATGAGGAGGAATTTCTTTAGCCAGAGGGTGGTGAATCTGTGGAATTCATTGCCACAGCTGGCTGTAGAGGCCCGGTCATTGAGTATATTGATTAGTAAGGGTGTTAAAGGTTAGGGAGAGAAGGCAGGAGAATGGGGTTGAGAGGGATAATAAATCAGCCATGCTTGAATGATGGAACAGTTTTGATGGGCTGAATGGTCTCATTCTGCTCCTATGTCTATGTATAACTTAGTCTTGTTTAAGATGGCACTGCTGAGACACTGGCAGCAAAGAAAACTACTAACTACTCGATTAATCACACTTTTTCTGGACAACGATCACAGCAATCGATGGCCTGTAACTTCCCTTTAGGAACTGAGCCTTTGAACCTTCAGTATGACCTGGCATTTTCTGTGTGAACTGACCTTTCAAAGGTGCAGAACATGGCATGGCATGTACAGGCCCATTTGAGGTGGCAAGGCCTGGGCCTGGGTCGCTGATGGAATGGACTTTGAGCCAATTTGAAATGGCAGATTCGATTCGAGGTGAGACATTGCAGAGTCAAGATGGTGGGGCTCGGGCCCAAGAGTGAGAAAGGAGCTGACGTTTGACCAATTCAAGTGCCGGGCCAGATTGAAAAGGTTGGGTACGGGCTGAATCGAGGCATCAGGACCTGGGCATGAGAGCATATCGAAGCGGCAGGGTCCAAGAGTGAGGTGATTTAAGTGCCAGGCCACATTGGAAAGGTCAGGGTGTCAGGGCTGGAGGCAAGGGCAGGCAAGTGCTCAGCTCACTTCTTGGCAAGGTTTACTCATCTCCACACCGAACCGAGGCTGTGGCCTGCAACCAATGGGCTCCTGGACTGGCTCCGAGGCTGTGGCCTGCAACCAATGGGCTCCTGGACTGGCTCCGAGGCTGTGGCCTGCAACCAATGGGCTCCTGGACTGGTTCCGAGGCTGTGGACTGCAACCAATGGGCTCCTGGACTAGTTCTGAATGTGATTTACTTACATTTCATTGTTTACACAATTGGTGGTTTTTTCGCACATTGGGTGTTTGACAGTCATTTTTCATGGGTTCCGTTGGGTTACTTTGTTTAGCGGCTGCCTGCAAAAAATTGAATTTCAATGTTATACAGTAATATTTACTCATCAGCTCTTCTGCATTTTCATCCAAATCATTAAGATAAATTAATTTAAAAATTATACAGAGTGTTGCCAGAAATGCTGTTTGCAGAACACCACTAAATTATACAAGAGAGTGAGGAGGACCATAAAGATACTAGTGCAAAAAAAAGATCACGAAGCAAGTCGATATTCGTGCAAGATGGGATTTACCGCAACCAGAACAAGTCCAGGCTGTCAGCTCCATTGCCCAGACAGCAGTTGTAAGAGCTAATGAGCTTGCATCAGTGTTTCTACAGACCTGCAGAACGGGAACATGTTACTCCAGTGGGCAAGAGCACTGGAGCGAGTTAACCACCCATTCGATCTGATCTTCATCCCCAGGTGTGAAGCAATGAAACAGGTGCGTGTCATTCAGGCTGTGATTATTAAGCCTGTGTGTCCTCTTGCTGAGAGACCCCTGAAACCCCAAACTCTACAATTTGCGATTATTTCTCTCCAAATACAAAGCGCTGTTCCTTTAGATTCAGAACTGCGATCAACAATAATTAACTGTGCTTGTTGGCCAAGCAGAGAGGTTTTGTACATGGGAAGAGAGTGATGGCTGAACCATTTTCTATGCCAGGTTTCAATCAAAACATCTTTGAAAGGTCTCTAACGTATCTGCCTGTACCAGCACCTCAGGTGGCGCACTCCCGGCGCCCACTACTCCCTTACAGAACTCGGACCAGCAGTGGCATGGTTCATACACTGTCCCTTTCGATTCAGAAACGTGATCAACATTAACTAGCTGTACTTATTGACCACGCACAGGTTTATTGTACAACGATAGACCACAAGTATTCTCCAACAGATCGTAAGCATCGGTAAGTGTCTATCTAGCATTGGGATATTCTAATGAAAGACCTCATTTTGAAATCCACCTGGGGATAACCGTAACTTAACTTCCCCTGTGACTGAAGTTGACCAAGGCATGAACTCCCCTCTCCTCTCTATTCGAAGGGGACATGCCATGATCTGATCTCCCAATCTGCCTCATTGTGGTCCTCGCACTCTGTGTCTTCCTGCACTCTCCTATTCTGCATTCTGTTTTCCTCTTTACTAGTTCAGTGTACTTATACATGAAATCAATAAGCTTCAAGATCTTGGCCTCAACGCCGGCCTGTGCGATGGGGGCCTGGATTTCCTCACTTGCAGACCCCAGTCAGTTTGGACATCTCCATGATCTCTATCGCCACAGGAGCACCTCAAGGCTGTGTGCTTAGGCCCCTGCTCTGCTGACTGAGGCTAAGCAGAGTGCCAATGCCATATGACGACTCCACTGTCACAGTCTGAACCAAAGATGAATCAGCACACAGGAGGGAGATTGAAAACCTGGCTGAGTGGTGCCACACAACCTCTCACTCAATGTCAGCGAGACCAATGAGCTGATTATTGACCTTGGGAGGAGGAAAACCAGAGGATCAGCAGCCAGACCTCACTGGGGGGGATCGGAGGTGGAGAGGGTGAGCAACTTTAAATTCCTTGGTGTTATCATTTCAGGGGACCAGCACATCAGAGCAATTATGAACAAAGCAAAACTTTGGCATGACATCTAAAA
This sequence comes from Hemitrygon akajei, assembly GCF_048418815.1. Lineage (NCBI taxonomy): Eukaryota > Metazoa > Chordata > Chondrichthyes > Myliobatiformes > Dasyatidae > Hemitrygon > Hemitrygon akajei. The sequence goes on from NC_133125.1 coordinate 187,450,647, forward strand.
ATCTGACAAACTTCCCTAGGTGTGTGGTGGAGAGTATATTGACTGGCTGCATCAGAGTTTGGTCTGGGAATACCAATGCCTTGAATGGACAATCCTACAAAAAGCAATGGATATGGCCTGATCCACCATGATGGATTGAGCACATCTATATGGAGTGTTTTCAAAGGAAAACAGCATCCAACACCAGGGACCTCCAACACCCAGGCCATGCTCTCTTCTCACTGCTGCCATCAGGAAGGAGGTTCAGAAGCCTTAGGACTCACACCACCAGTTTCAGGAATAGTTATTACCCCTCAGCCATTAGGCTCTGGAACCAAAGGGGTTAACTTCACTCGACTTCACTTGCCTCGTTCCAATGGACTTACTTTCAAGGTCTCTTCATCTCGTGTTCTTGACATTTATTGCTTATTTCATTTCTATTTTTCTTTCTGGCCTGTTGGTGAGGTCTTTCATTGATTCTGTTATGGTTATTATTCGATTATAATATCATTACATTTTAATAATGCAGTTATAATATATAAATATAATGTAGATGGCAGGTGAGGATAAGAGGGACCCTATCCCTGGTCACACCAGTCCTCATCGAGCGATCAACTGTGCTAACGGTCAGCAGTTTCAAGTTTCTGGATGTCAACGTCACTGATCTATACTGGACACAGCACATCAATACATCGCTGATCTATACTGGACACAGCACATCAATACATCGCTAATCTGTACTGGACACAGCACATCAACACATCGCTGATCTATACTGGACACAGCACATCAATACATCACTGATCTATACTGGACACAGCACATCAACACATCGCTGATCTATACTGGACACAGCACATCAATACATCGCTGATCTGTACTGGACACAGCACATCAATACATCACTGATCTATACTGGACACAGCACATCAATACATCGCTGATCTATACTGGACACAGCACATCAATACATCGCTGATCTATACTGGACACAGCACATCAATACATCACTGATCTATACTGGACACAGCACATCAATACATCGCTGATCTATACTGGACACAGCACATCAATACATCACTGATCTATACTGGACACAGCACATCAATACATCGCTGATCTATACTGGACACAGCACATCAATACATCGCTGATCTATACTGGACGCAACACATCAATACATCGCTGATCTATACTGGACACAGCACATGAATACATCGCTGATCTATACTGGACACAGCACATCAATACATCGCTGATCTATACTGGACACAGCACATCAATACATCGCTGATCTATACTGGACACAGCACATCAATACATCGCTGATCTATACTGGACACAACACATCAATACATCGCTGATCTATACTGGACACAGCACATCAATACATCATTGATCTATACTGGACACAGCACATCAATACATCACTGATCTATACTGGACACAGCACATCAATACATCACTGATCTATACTGGACACAGCACATCAATACATCATTGATCTATACTGGACACAGCACATCAATACATCGCTGATCTATACTGGACACAGCACATCAATACATCGCTGATCTATACTGGACACAACACATCAATACATCGCTGATCTATACTGGACACAACACATCAATACATCGCTGATCTATACTGGACACAGCACATCAATACATCATTGATCTATACTGGACACAGCACATCAATACATCACTGATCTATACTGGACACAGCACATCAATACATCACTGATCTATACTGGACACAGCACATCAATACATCGCTGATCTATACTGGACACAGCACATCAATACATCGCTGATCTATACTGGACACAACACATCAATACATCGCTGATCTATACTGGACACAGCACATCAATACATCATTGATCTATACTGGACACAGCACATCAATACATCATTGATCTATACTGGACACAGCACATCAATACATCACTGATCTATACTGGACACAGCACATCAATACATCGCTGATCTATACTGGACACAGCACATCAATACATCGCTGATCTATACTGGACACAGCACATCAATACATCACTGATCTATACTGGACACAGCACATCAATACATCGCTGATCTATACTGGACACAGCACATCAATACATCGCTGATCTATACTGGACACAGCACATCAATACATCGCTGATCTATACTGGACACAGCACATCAATACATCACTGATCTATACTGGACACAGCACATCAATACATCGCTGATCTATACTGGACACAGCACATCAATACATCGCTGATCTATACTGGACACAGCACATCAATACATCGCTGATCTATACTGGACACAGCACATCAATACATCGCTGATCTATACTGGACACAACACATCAACACATCGCTGATCTATACTGAACACAGCACATCAATACATCACTGATCTATACTGGACACAGCACATCAATACATCACTGATCTGTACTGGACACAGCACATCAATACATCGCTGATCTGTACTGGACACAGCACATCAATACATCGCTGATCTATACTGGACACAGCACATCAATACATCACTGATCTATACTGGACACAGCACATCAATACATCACTGATCTGTACTGGACACAGCACATCAATACATCGCTGATCTATACTGAACACAGCACATCAATACATCGCTGATCTATACTGAACACAGCACATCAATACATCGCTGATCTATACTGGACACAGCACATCAATACATCCCTGATCTGTACTGGACACAGCACATCAATACATCGCTGATCTGTACTGGACACAGCACATCAATACATCGCTGATCTATACTGGACACAGCACATCAATACATCACTGATCTATACTGGACACAGCACATCAATACATCGCTGATCTATACTGGACACAGCACATCAATACATCGCTGATCTATACTGGACACAGCACATCAACACATCGCTGATCTATACTGGACACAGCACATCAATACATCGCTGATCTATACTGGACACAGCACATCAACACATCGCTGATCTATACTGGACACAGCACATCAATACATCGCTGATCTATACTGGACACAGCACATCAATACATCGCTGATCTATACTGGACACAGCACATCAATACATCGCTGATCTATACTGGACACAGCACATCAATACATCGCTGATCTATACTGAACACAGCACATCAATACATCGCTGATCTATACTGGACACAGCACATCAACACATCGCTGATCTATACTGGACACAGCACATCAACACATCGCTGATCTATACTGGACACAGCACATCAATACATCGCTGATCTATACTGCACACAGCACATCAATACATCACTGATCTATACTGGACACAGCACATCAATACATCGCTGATCTATACTGGACACAGCACATCAATACATCGCTGATCTATACTGGACACAGCACATCAATACATCGCTGATCTATACTGGACACAGCACATCAATACATCGCTGATCTATACTGAACACAGCACATCAATACATCGCTGATCTATACTGGACACAGCACATCAACACATCGCTGATCTATACTGGGCACAGCACATCAATACGTCACTGATCTATACTGGACACAGCACATCAATACATCATTGATCTATACTGGACACAGCACATCAATACATCACTGATCTGTACTGGACACAGCACATCAATACATCGCTGATCTATACTGGACACAGCACATCAATACATCGCTGATCTATACTGGACACAGCACATCAATACATCGCTGATCTATACTGGACACAGCACATCAATACATCGCTGATCTATACTGGACACAGCACATCAATACATCACTGATCTATACTGGACACAGCACATCAATACATCACTGATCTGTACTGGACACAGCACATCAATACATCACTGATCTATACTGGACACAGCACATCAATACATCACTGATCTATACTGGACACAGCACATCAATACATCACTGATCTATACTGGACACAGCACATCAATACATCGCTGATCTGTACTGGACACAGCACATCAATACATCGCTGATCTATACTGGACACAGCACATCAATACATCGCTGATCTATACTGGACACAGCACATCAATACATCGCTGATCTATACTGGACACAGCACATCAATACATCGCTGATCTATACTGGACACAGCACATCAATACATCGCTGATCTATACTGGACACAGCACATCAATACATCACTGATCTATACTGGACACAGCACATCAATACATCGCTGATCTGTACTGGACACAGCACATCAATACATCGCTGATCTATACTGGACACAGCACATCAATACGTCGCTGATCTATACTGGACACAGCACATCAATACATCGCTGATCTATACTGGACACAGCACATCAATACATCGCTGATCTATACTGGACACAGCACATCAATACATCGCTGATCTATACTGGACGCAACACATCAATACATCGCTGATCTATACTGGACACAGCACATCAATACATCACTGATCTATATGGACACAGCACATCAATACATCGCTGATCTATACTGGACGCAACACATCAATACATCACTGATCTATACTGGACACAGCACATCAATACATCGCTGATCTGTACTGGACACAGCACATCAATACATCACTGATCTATACTGGACACAGCACATCAATACATCACTGATCTATACTGGACACAGCACATCAATACATCGCTGATCTATACTGGACACAGCACATCAACACATCGCTGATCTATACTGGACACAGCACATCAATACATCGCTGATCTATACTGGACACAGCACATCAATACATCGCTGATCTATACTGGACACAGCACATCAATACATCGCTGATCTATACTGGACACAGCACATCAATACATCGCTGATCTATACTGGACACAGCACATCAATACATCGCTGATTTATACTGGACACAGCACATCAACACATCGCTGATCTATACTGGACACAGCACATCAATACGTCGCTGATCTATACTGGACACAGCACATCAATACATCGCTGATCTATACTGGACACAGCACATCAATACGTCGCTGATCTATACTGGACACAGCACATCAATACATCGCTGATCTATACTGGACACAGCACATCAATACATCGCTGATCTATACTGGACACAGCACATCAATACATCGCTGATCTGTACTGGACACAGCACATCAATACATCGCTGATCTATACTGGACACAGCACATCAATACATCGCTGATCTATACTGGACACAGCACATCAATACATCGCTGATCTGTACTGGACACAGCACATCAATACATCACTGATCTATACTGGACACAGCACATCAATACATCGCTGATCTATACTGGACACAGCACATCAATACATCACTGATCTATACTGGACACAGCACATCAATACATCGCTGATCTGTACTGGACACAGCACATCAATACATCGCTGATCTGTACTGGACACAGCACATCAATACATCGCTGATCTATACTGGACACAGCACATCAATACATCACTGATCTATACTGGACACAGCACATCAATACATCGCTGATCTATACTGGACACAACACATCAATACATCGCTGATCTATACTGGACACAGCACATCAATACATCACTGATCTATACTGGACACAGCACATCAATACATCACTGATCTATACTGGACACAGCACATCAGTACATCGCTGATCTATACTGGACACAGCACATCAATACGTCGCTGATCTATACTGGACACAGCACATCAATACATCATTGATCTATACTGGACACAGCACATCAATACATCGCTGATCTATACTGGACACAGCACATCAATACATCGCTGATCTATACTGGACACAGCACATCAATACATCGCTGATCTGTACTGGACACAGCACATCAATACATCGCTGATCTATACTGGACACAGCACATCAATACATCGCTGATCTATACTGGACACAGCACATCAATACATCGCTGATCTATACTGGACACAGCACATCAATACATCGCTGATCTATACTGGACACAGCACATCAATACATCGCTGATCTATACTGGACACAGCACATCAATACATCGCTGATCTGTACTGGACACAGCACATCAATACATCGCTGATCTATACTGGACACAGCACATCAATACGTCGCTGATCTATACTGGACACAGCACATCAGTACATCGCTGATCTATACTGGACACAGCACATCAATACATCACTGATCTATACTGGACACAGCACATCAATACGTCGCTGATCTATACTGGACACAGCACATCAATACAGTTACAAAAGACAAGGCAGTGGCTACATTTCATTAGGAGTTTGAGGAGACTTGGTATGTCACCAAAGACACTTGCAAATTTCTACAGATGTACTGTGGAGAGCATTCTAACTGGTTGCACACCATCTGGTATGGAGGGACCACTGAATATGAGGATGAGGATTATGAGGACACTCAGTCTCGTTTATTGTCATTTAGTAATGCATGCATTAAGAAATGATACAATGTTCCTCCAGAGTGATATCACAGAAACACAAGACAGACCAAGACTAACTGACAAAAACCACAGAATTATAACATATAGTTACAACAGTGCAAAGCAATACTGTAATTTGATAAGAGCAGACCATGGGCACGGTAAAAAAGTCTCAAAGCCCCTGATAGCCCATCATCTCACGCAGACAGTAGAAGGAAGAAGAACTCTTCCTGCCATGAACCTCCAGCGCCGCAAAGCCTCCCGATTCAGCCTCCGGAAGCATCCGACCACAGCCAACTCCGAGTCCGTCCGAAAACTTTGAGCCTCCGACCAGCCCTCCGACACCGAGCACCATCTCTGCTGAATGCTTCGATCCTGGCCCCGGCCGCCAAGCAACAGGCAAAGCCGAGGATTCGGGGCCTTCCTCCATGAGATTTCTCGATCGCACAGTAGCAGTGGCAGCGAAACAGGCATTTCAGAAATTTCACCAGATGTTCCTCTGTGCTTCTCACGTCCGTCCCCATCAAATCAGGATTGTGCACGGCCCCTACTTAACAGATAATAGATATACATCCCGGAGTGGCTGCTTCGCGCCGCCGTCTTCTCTCTCAGGGTTGGGAAAAGCTGCGTGGGTTGCAAACTCAGCCTGGTCCATCATGGGCACTAGACGCTCAGCATCGAGGGCAACTTCAAAAGGCAATGCCTTGAAAAGGCACAATCCGTCATTATAGACCCATCAGCCTCTTCTCATTCCTACCATCAGGGAAGAGGTACGGGAGCCTGTAGACATACACTCAATGTTTTAGAAACAACTTCTCCTTTGCCATCAGATTTCTGAATGGACAATGAACTCGACCTGACTGTTTCTCTTCATTTACACTGGATACACATACACACCGTATCCTGTATACTCTATATATTGATGTGACTACAAAGGACTGTCAATAGTTTGAATGACAGAATTGATGGCTTTGTGGCCAAGTTTTGGAGATGGAAAGACGTTGGGCATGGTGGATTTGAAATATGTAAGGAAGCATTGAGCTCGAATGGGTCAATGACAGTGGAAACTGTCAAGTCGATTGTCTTTGTTCCTGCCATGTGCTTGGAGATGGAGGCAGACATTCTGAGGAACTTTCACATTCTCCATCTTGTGTGTTAGTTGGTTGGCTTGGTCAGTGTTTTAATAAAAACACAATGACGCTTCAGGCAACCTAAGGCTGTGTCCTCTGCTCCAAGACTCCCCCACTATTGGAAACATCCTCTCCACATCCACTCTATCTGTGTCCTCTGGTCCGAGACTCCCCCACTATAGGAAACATCCTCTCCACATCCACTCTATCTGTGTCCTCGGTCCTAGACTCCCCCACTATTGGAAACATCCTCTCCACATCCACTCTATCTGTGTCCTCTGGTCCGAGACTCCCCCACTATAGGAAACATCCTCTCCACATCCACTCTATCTGTGTCCTCTGGTCCTAGACTCCCCGACTATTGGAAACATCCTCTCCACATCCACTCTATCTGTGTCCTCTGGTCCTAGACTCCCCCACTAGAGGAAACATCCTCTCCACATCCACTCTATCTGTGTCCTCTGCTCCAAGACTCCCCCACTATAGGAAACATCCTCTCCACATCCACTCTATCTGTGTCCTCTGGTCCTAGACTCCCCCACTATTGGAAACATCCTCTCCACATCCACTCTATCTGTGTCCTCTGGTCCTAGACTCCCCCACTATAGGAAACATCCTCTCCACATCCACTCTATCTGTGTCCTCTGGTCCTAGACTCCCCGACTATTGGAAACATCCTCTCCACATCCACTCTATCTGTGTCCTCTGGTCCTAGACTCCCCCACTAGAGGAAACATCCTCTCCACATCCACTCTATCTGTGTCCTCTGCTCCAAGACTCCCCCACTATAGGAAACATCCTCTCCACATCCACTCTATCTGTGTCCTCTGGTCCTAGACTCCCCCACTATAGGAAACATCCTCTCCACATCCACTCTATCTGTGTCCTCTGGTCCTAGACTCCCCGACTATTGGAAACATCCTCTCCACATCCACTCTATCTGTGTCCTCTGGTCCTAGACTCCCCCACTAGAGGAAACATCCTCTCCACATCCACTCTATCTGTGTCCTCTGCTCCAAGACTCCCCCACTATAGGAAACATCCTCTCCACATCCACTCTATCTGTGTCCTCTGGTCCTAGACTCCCCCACTATTGGAAACATCCTCTCCACATCCACTCTATCTGTGTCCTCTGGTCCTAGACTCCCCCACTATAGGAAACATCCTCTCCACATCCACCCTATCTAGACTTTTCAGTATTTCATGAGATACATCAGCGTTAATAAACCTGATTCTGATACTTATCTCATTTCCAATAGAAATTTCTGGTCATTAATAATTTAGTCAGGACTAGTTCTGAGGAATTGACAATATCTTTGCTCTCCCCCAGTCACAGGAGGTTAGATCTTCAGAGATGTTGACATCCAGATCTGAGTATCAACAGCTCTGAAGATCTATCCTGGGCCCAACAGAAGTTTGAGAAGACTTGTTGTGTCATCAAAGGCTCTCACAAGTGTCTACAGATATACTGTGGAGACCATTCTGACTGGTGGCATCACCGTGTGGTATGGAGGGGCCACTGCAAAGGACCAGCAAAAAGCTGCAGAAAGTTTTAAACCCTGACAGCTCCACATGGGCACCAGCCTCCCCAGTATCTAGGACACCTTCAAAAGGTGATGACTCAAGAAGGCTGCATCGACTAGGTCACGCCCTCTTCTCACTGCTACCATCAAAGTGGAGGTACGCACGCAATGCTTCCCCTCCACCATCCGATTTCTGAATGGACAGTGAACCCATGAAAACTGCCTCACCACTTTTCCCTCTTTTTAGTACTACTTACTTAATTTTATTTATATTGTGGCGACCATTTGGTCCATAGTGACAGACGAGAAAGCTCGTTAACTCAACAACCGTTTTATTGCGATAAACACCAAACAGACCGGGCACCGTGACCCGGAGAGTGAACCCAACCATTCTCACTCCGACGGGAGAGTCACCATCACGCACCCGGTTACAGTCAGGGTGACCCACAGATACACAAGCGAATAACTGCATATCCCAAAAGCTAAAATGTGAACTGGAACTTCCAACCATAATCCCACAAAAGCATTTTAACATCAGAACAACAAACAGTACTGGTCATTAGAAATGCAGGGGTGGGCTGTCGACCATGCCCCCCCCCAGAACGTCACAATAAATATATATAATGTATTGCAATGTCCTACTGCCACAAAACAACAAATTTGTATGATATTCCTGATATCTTCCCCATGTGCTGCTCCTTATCGTGGTGGGTGGGGAGGTTTGTGTGCCTTAATGATCCTGGGAGCTATACCAGCTGGTGGGTATACCCCCTTGCTGGGCAGGTTCCAGGTGAAGGGCCAGACGAATACAGCACCTGGCCCTCCAGGTTGGGCATAGGGCCAGAAACCCTAGCCTGTAAGATCTTTACCGCTACAGAAACAGAGAGCCCATGTGCCAACTAGGCAGTAAGGGTTCAGGTGACGATGACTCCTGATATATGTAACCTGATTTTGATTCTGAGCTGACACAGATACAGTAGGTCAAATGATACCCTCTATGCCGCATCGTTAGACAAAGCTGCAATTATAAATCATATCCACTGAGCAGCCACACACCGGCCACCACAACCGGGACTTCCTGGCGGCCAAACATTTAAATTCCCATTCCCATTCTTACCCTGACGTGTTAATCTGTAGCCTCCTCTTGTGCCAAGGTGATGCCACCCTCAGGGTGGAGGATCAGCACCTTATATTCCACCAGGGTACCCTCCAACCTGATGGCATGAATACTGATTTCTCATTCCGGTGAACAAACTACTGCCCTCATCCCCAACTCCATTCCCCAATCTGACCTTTTACATTTCCTCTCTTGCCTATTACTCTCTTGCCCCTCCACCTATGATGCACGCTCCTCTCCGATCAGACTCTTCCCTCTCCAGCCCTTTACCTTTCTCAATCAGCTAGCTTCCTTCCCCTCCTCCCACCTTATTACTCTGGCATCTTCCCCCTTCCTTTTCTAATCAATGTTAATCTTGTTAAATTCGTTGTAACACACTTGTTTTTCACCTTCTATGATTATTTAATCCAGGCTCTTGATTAGCGCTGAGGTCGGAGTCCTTGTGGAGAATGATTGCCTCACGCTGTTGCTCGGCCGTGCCTCTGATACTCTGCTGTTGTTCCTTACAACCTCTAGCTTCCCTCTCTACCTGGGAGTCTGCCGTTCTTCGTGCTGGGTTGAGTCACCGTGACAGAGTCTGCCATTCCTCCACACCTGTGATCAGTTTTGCCAGCGTGCACTGTGCCAGTACCTGGACCACAGCTCTTCCTGGAGGCCCTCTGTTGGTCGAGTTTGACCGTGGACGTTGCTGTCTGCATGATCACAAGCCAGGGCAGTACGATGGGGGAGGCAGGCTCCCCCTCTCCACATAGCTGATGACTCTAAAGAAACGGCAGACTGATCCCACCGACGCTGCAGGAGTTGCCGGTCAGCGTTGAACTCAACATGCGTCTGCCTTAGGAATTCCAGATTTTTCCTCAGGGTTCACTAATGAAGCCTTCCTTATGAGTGGTATATCACCACAGGGCAGCGGAGATTAGAGATCGGGGGGGGGGGGGGTATTAGAGGAAGGTTTTTCACTCAGAGAGTGGTTGGTGTGTGGAATGCACTGCCTGAGTCAGTGGTGGAGGCAGACACACTAGTGAAGTTTAAGAGACTACTAGACAGGTATATGGAGGAATTTAAGCTGGGGGGGTGTGGTTATATGGGATGTAGGGTTTAAGGGTCGGCACAACATTGTGGGCTGAAGGGCCTGTAATGTGCTGTATTGTTCTATGTTTAGCAGCTCAAGACAGGAATTAGCCAAGTAAATCTCTTTTGGAACACTTCCAATACTAGTAAGTGATTTCTTACAGAAGGGGACTAATGTGTGCATTACTCTACCTGTGGCCTCATCAGTGCCCTGTAAGATTGCCGTATCTTTAATAATAATGATAGAATTGTAACAATAGAACTGTAATATTTGTAAATAACGGCTCCCTTATGCAGGTTACCTATCTAAGCACTTGTTTCACCGGTTTGTACTCAGCGGCTGCTTTATAAGGTACCTCTAGCCGCTGAGTGTACGTTTGTGTCTTCTGCTGCTGTAGCCCATCCACTTCAATGGTCAACGTGTTGTGTGCTCCCAGATGCTCCTTTGCACATCACTATTGTAACTTGTGGTTATTTGAGTTACTGTCACCTTCCTGTCAGCTTGAACCAGTCTGGCCATTCTCCTCTGACCTCTCTCAGTAACAAGGCTCCTTCACCCACAGAACGGCCACTCAATGCATGTCTTTTATTTATTATTTTTTCAGCATTCTCTGTAAACTTTAGAGACTATTATGCATAAAAATCCCAGGAGATCAGCAGTTTCTGAGATACTCAAACCACCCCGTCTGGCACCACAAATATTACACCGTCAGAGTCACTTATAGCACACTTCTTCCCCATCGGATGTTTGGTCCGGCCAAATGACCCTCTTGATTGTGTCTGCACTTATGCATTGAGTTGCTGATTGGAGGTTTGCATTGAGTTGCAGATTGGAGGTTTGCATTGAGTTGCTGATTGGAGGTTTGCATTGAGTTGCTGATTGGAGGTTTGCATTGGGTTGCAGATTGGAGGTTTGCATTGAGTTGCTGATTGGAGGTTTGCATTGAGTTGCTGATTGGAGGTTTGCATTGGGTTGCTGATTGGAGGTTTGCATTGGGTTGCTGATTGGAGGTTTGCATTAGGAAGCAGGTGCACAGATGTACCTAACAAAGTGGCCACTGACTGTACTTCATTAAGAGTCATAGAGTTAAATAGCAGAAAAACAGAAATGACGTCTGGTCCTCATCGAGCACCCACCTACAATCATTCCATTTACAAGGCCTGACTGTGCCTTGATGACTCAAGTGATCATTGAGTTGCTTCTCAAATGTTATGAGAATTCATACCCTCCTTTCACCCAATCTAATGTTGTGTTCTTATTGTATCTGCCTTCTTGGTGAAAACATTCTTCCTCAGATCCTCTTTAAACTTTTTACTGCTCAGCTCAAGTTTTAGTGACCTCTGCCTTGGGGAATTATTTCTTGCTATATACCCTCTCTATACTTGAAGTTTTGTAGCATCCACAGTGAGATTGAATTTCACATCCTCAGGTCAATGAACCAGAATTTATAAGAGCATAGATTCATAGAGTTGAGACCTGGTGTGGGAACACCAATAAGTTTGAGTGGAAAAACTTACAAAATGTGGTGAATGGAGCCTAGTCCATCACAGGTAAAGCCCTCCCCACCACTGAGCACATCTACATGGAGTGCTGTCGCAGGAAAGCAGCATCTATACATTAAGGATCCCCACCATCCAGGCCATACGCCCTTCTTACCTGCCACCATCAGTAAAGAGGTACAGGACCATCAAGTCCCACTCCCCCACATTCAGGAACAGTTATCAGGCTACTGAATCAGGGGGGATAACCACTCACCTCAACACTGAACTGTTTCCACAATCTGTTAACTCTCTTCTAAGGACTTTGCAACTTGTGTTTTTGATATTTATTGCTGACTTATTTATTATTATTTTCTTTTTGGATTTGCATAGGTTGTTGTCTTTTGCACAATGGTTGTTTGTCAGTCGGTGCCGGGAGGAGTTTTCCGTTGTAACTGCTGTGAATGCCACAAGAAATCCTGCAAGAAAACGAATCTCAGGGTTTTGTAAGGAGGCATACAGTATATGTACTTCGATAATCAAATTATTCTGGACGACTACAGCACAGAAAAGAGCCTTGAGCTGATCTAGTCGGCTCTGACCTGTTTCTCTGTCTAGACCCATCCGTCTGCAGATGGATCATCGCCCTCCATACTCCCCTCATCTATGTACTTATCCAAACTCCTCTTAAATGCTATAATTGAATCCAAATCTAACACTTCTGCTTGAAGCTCATTCCACACCCTCACCACCCTCTTTCACTTCTGTTTTCCCTTAAGTATTTCACCTTTCACCCTAAACCTATGACCTCTAGCTCAAGTCTCACCCAACCTGGGGCGAGGTGGGGAGCCAATCAGGTAAGTTAACCACATCATAACTGTACCTCTGAGGGAAATATCATGGCATTAGAGAGCCACACAGCTCCGTCCAACATTCCCATGTCAATCATCAGATTCTACCTGTGCCGATCCCACTGGCCAACACTTGGTCCGTAGCCTTCTTTGCTGGTCCAGATGCTTTTTAAATGTTGTGGAAAATTACCTGCCTCCACCATTTTCTCGGGTAGCATATTCTGGATTGAGTGAAAACACTCTTCCCCTTTAATTCTCTTACTCCTCACCGTAAACCCATGTCCTCTGGGCTTGAGATGAATCTGCCACGGGCAACAGTTTCTTCCTACCTATCTACAATATGCAAACTTCTGTCTGGTTCTTCGTCAACCTCCAGCGCTCAAAGGAAATGAAGCCCAGCCTGTCCAGTCTCTCCGCACAAACGAAACGTTCCATTCCACACAACATCCTCCGTCTTCTCCAAAAGAATCACATCCTTCCTTTAGTGTGAGACTGAAACTTGCTCCGTATTCCAGCTGTAGTCAAAACAAAGTTTTACAAAGTTTGATCAAGAACTTATCTACTTGTGCCCACTACTTCCAACAATCTTTGGACTTGTACACCAAATTCCATTTGTCCGTTAATATTCACTAAGACACACCCTCAGTATATATCATACCTTGAGTTAGCTGTTCATCTACCCCTTCAACAAAGGGCACCATTTCACACTTACCAGAATTAAATTCCATATGCCATCATCTTGCCAACGTAGCGGCTGATCAACATCAGTATGTAATCCGAGATTGCCTTCCTTGCTCTTAGCCACACCAACAATCTTGCTGTTATCTTCAAACCTAATGATTATGGCTCCTGTCTTGGCCTCCCAGTTGGTAATGTGCAGAGTATTGAGCATTGATCCTGCGGAACATCATTGTTCCGAGGTTTTCAATCACAAAAGCAGCCCTCCACATCAGCTTCTGCATCCTCCACCGAGCTAGTTCATGAGCAAGGTCTCACTGTTTTTCCTTTATTTGCTTTCGTTTTGCATTACATATTAAATTATGTCTACAGTTCTATAAAACTGTGTATTCTGAGGAGTTATTGATGGAGGAATTGATCCAGTGTATGCTGCCGTGTCTGGGGACATGTAACATCTCTGGTGAGATAGTTTATTCTGGGGCAGCTCATTCACCTATAGACAGTCAGCTCTCACCTGTGGCTCTAAGTAGCTGTTTGTGTGTGATAGGGGCCACATCCCGGTACACTGCTTCGATAGGTGGGATAAACCAGATGAAGGTCACCTGCTGGCCTCATACCCCAGTGAGGTAGCGAAACCCTCTGCCCTGGATCGTCAACTTCCTAACTGGAAGACCACGATCTCTGCAGATCGGAAACAAAATCTCCACCTTGCTGACAATTAACCCTGGCGCGACACAGGGATGCGTGCTTAGTCCACTGCTCTAATCTTTCTACACCCGAGACTGAGCGGCTTGATACATTTCAAAGGTCGTCTGTAAATTTGCTGATGATACAACCATTGCTGGCAAAGTTCCAGATGGTGGCGAGATGGCGTATGGAGTGAGATACTTCCGCTAGTGGAGAGGTGTCGCAGCAACAACCTTGCAGTCAACATCGGTAAGACCGAAGAGCTGATTGTGGACTTCAGGAAGGGTAAGTCGAGGGAACACACATCAGTTCTGATTGAGGGATCAGGGGTGGAGAGAGTGAGCAATTTCAAGTTCCTGGGTGTCAATATGTCTGAGGATCTAACCTTGATGCAGCTACAAAAGAGGTATGAAAGCCATTATATTTCATTAGGAGCTTGAGGAGATTTGGTTTGTCACCAAAAACATTTGAAAGTGTCTTGATGTAACTCTAATTGTCTGCATCACTATGGGGGAGGAGTGCTTCTGCACAGAGTTGTAAAAGTAGTCAGCTCCATCGTGAGCAGAGGTCTCCATAGTATCCAGGACATCTTCAATGAACAATGCCTCAGAAAGGCAGCATCCATCATTAAGGCCATGCCTTGTTCTCATTTCCGCCATCGAGGAGGTACAGAGCCTAAAGGCACACACTCCAACGGTTCAGGAACAGTTTCCCCTCTGCCATCCGATTTCTGAATGGACACTGGACCCATGGACACTACCTCACTATTTTTTTATTTCTATTTTTGCACTACTTATATTTTTCTCTATTATTATGTATTGCCTTGCAGTGTTGTGCAAAGTCAACAAATTTCACGATAAATGCGGAAGGTATTGTACCTGCTTCTGACTCTTCCTGTCCTCGTGTGTGACGTCAGCTCCAGTGGACGGGGAAGATGACATCAACAGTGAGATTCAACAGCCAAGAAGGAAGTTCTGCAATGCTTCAGGGAGAGTGAATGGTGTGATAAGACACAGGAGAACTCATGGTTATCCACTGCAGCCAAGGAAGACCTCAGTTTGTGATCACTGGACCCAGGCTTTCGAGACTGAGAGAGTGGAGCTGTGCCAGTGCAAAGGCTTTTCCACGTAAAAAACTCTCCGAAACAGCTTTTACTGTCATCATTGGATACGACAGACAACCAAAGCGCTGCTATGTTCTTTTGACTGCAGATGAACAAATTTAGCACAAATACCTAACTACAAAATTCATGACATATGCCAGTGATATTAAACCTGATTCTGATTCTGATTGTTCTTCACTGAGCTCCGGGGGGGGGGGGGGGTTGGTGGTGGAGGGAGTCGGTAGCTGGGCCTTGCCTTTAGGAGGGTGAATGTGGACGAGTCTGCATTGGTGGGGGTGGGTTGGTGGTGGAGGGAGTCAGTAGCTGGGCCTTGCCTTTAGGAGGGTGAATGTGTACGAGTCTGCATTGGTGGGGGGTGGGGTTGGTGGTGGGGGGAGTCGGTAGCTGGGCCTTGACTTTAGGAGGGTGAATGTGGACGAGTCTGCATTGGTGGGCCGCGGGGGGTGGGGGTTGGTGGTGGAGGGAGTCAGTAGCATTTCAGTTCCTCAGTAGTAACATAATGAATGAACTGTCCTGAGCACACAGCACTTAGGGGCAATCACAGGAAGGTGTATCAGCATCTTTACTTTCTTTTGAAGGTTAAGGGGGTGCAGCAAGAGACGTCGGGGCCAGTACCACTGGAGGTGGTGAGGTGTGGCATCCCGGCTGGAGTCGGTCGGTTTGCCCCCAGCGTTCGCTCAGCAGAAGACAAGCTCTGCTGCGGTCGTCTGCAGATTTCAGCGGTATCGGATGGCTTGAGTTTGGTCTCTTTTATTGAATGGATTGCTCTTTGCATCTTTGTCATTGTCGTCTGTGCCCTGCTGCAAATCATTCCTGTCTGAAATAACAGCCAAGAGATAATCCTGGGACTCTCCCTATTTGCATGCTGCATGACTGGAAAAAATCCTGTGATATTCTGCTTCTGCAATGTAAACACACTTCCCGTAACATAACAAGATCTTACTTTGTGCATGAGCATGTTTTTAATGTGACACCTCGTCAAATGTCTTCTGAAATCCAAGTGTGCTCAAACTATAGGTTCTCCTCTACCAACTCTGCTTGTCACATTCTCAAAGAATGCTAGCAAACTTGTCAAGGAGAATTTACCTTTCATAAAGCCATTTGACAATTTCATTCCTTTCAGCTTCTCTAAAAGACTTAGCCAACAAAAGATGTTTCAGCTGCTGCTACCCACTTTTGTTTTCCTTTCCCTTCTTAAATAATGGAGTCACATTTTTTAAATTTGCAATGCAGGAACTCAGTGAGTTTTGAGAACCTTACACAAGTGACCAGTCACTTTGGTTCAAACTATTGGGACTGATTGATTCATCTACTTTAAGACCCAAAACCTAAGGGTTCTTGACAATGACAATTACAAGTTCTTCCATCCTTGTTGAAACCAGCCCTTCAGATATATTTTGGGAACAACACATATACACAAAATAGTGGGAGAACTCAGCAGGTCTGCCAGTGTCTAGGGAAGAGAATAAGCAGTCAACCCGAAAGGTGAAGTAAATTTATTATCAAAGTACATATTTGTCAAGATATACAGCCCTGATTTTCATTTTCTTGAGGTCATACTCAGTAAATCCAATAACCTTAATAGCAGGTGGTGGGACAGAGATACATCTCTACCATAGAAGGTGTAGGTGCTAGCCTGCAGGTCACCCTTGGGGAAGGAGTGACTCCTGCGAAGCCTCCCCGATCGGGGTCACCATGGGAACAGCCGGTGCAGATCACAAGCCCTGGCTATGTGACCACCGACGCCAGGCAGACAATCTCTGAAGAGTATTGATAATGGCTGGGGTCTCACATTTGTGAATACTCTGCCCAGAAGAATGCTATGGCAAACCACTTCTGTAGAAAAATGTGCCCGTGCCATATGAACCATAATAGAATCAATGACTGACCACACCAACAGGGCAGACGACCAGTGTGCAAAAGGACCACAAGCTGTGCAAATACGAAAAGAAAGGAATAATAATAACTAATAAGTATTGGGAACGTCAGATGAAGAGTCCTTGAACTGAGTCAATAGATTGTGGGAACAGTTCAATGACGGGGCAAGTGAAAGTTGGAGTAAAGTTATCTCCTCTGGTTCAAGAGCCTGATGGTTGAGGGGTAATAACTGTCCTTGAACCTGGTGGTAAGAGTTCAGAGGCTCCTGTACCTCCTTCCTGATGGCAGCAGTGAGAAGAGAGCATGGCCTGGGTGATGGGGGTTCCTGATAATGGATGCCACGTTCCTAATGCTGTCTGATCTGCTGAGTCCCTCCAGTATTTTGTGTGTGTTGCTCTGGATTTCCAGAATCTGCAGAATCTCTTATGTTTAGATATTTTCACATATTTATGAGATCCTTCACTGAGAAAACTGATGGCATTCTCTTACTTCCTAGCACTAATTCCTCAGCCTCTTCCTCCAGGGATTCCACTCAAATCAAGCTACCCTGTCAGGCTATATATTTATACAGGCCCTTGTAATTTGTTTTGATATTACTTGAGTTTTCTCTCAGAATCAATTTTCTCCCTCATAATCTTTTGTTTTTGCTCTTGCTGCTGGTTCTTCTCAAGTTCCCAGTGCTCTGCTTTAACACAAGTCCTCAAACTTTATACGTCCAAATCTTTGAATATATAAATATGTTCCTTGACTGTTAAAGGTGGATCATTCATCTTCTGGGACCTTTCCTTCTACATGGAATAGATTTCTGATGACTGTTGTGAACTAGGTGTTTAAATATCTGCCTCTGTAGTAGCACTGTAGTGGCAGAAGTGGAGAGAGTGAGCAGTTTCAAGTTCCTGGGTGTCAAGATCTGGGGATCTAACCTGGTCCCCAACATATTGATGCAGCTATAAAGAAGGAAAGACAATGACTACACTTCATTAGGAGTTTGAAGAGATTTGGCATGTCAACAAAAACACTCAAAAACTTGTATAGATGTACCGTGGAGAGCATTCTGACAGGATGCATCACTGTCTGGTATGGGGGTGGGGGGTGGGGGGGTGAGTTGTCTACTGCACAGGACCGAAAGAAGCTGTAGAGGGTTGTAAATTTAGTCGGCTCCATCTTGGATACGAGCCTACAAAGTACCCAGGACATCTTCAGGGAGCAGTGTCTCAGAAAGACGGCGTCCATTATTAAGGACCCCCCCCAGCACCCAGGGCATGCCCCTTTATCACTGTTACTATCAGGTAGGAAATACAGAAGCCTGAAGACACACACTCAGCGATTCAGGAGCAGATTTTTCTCCTCCACCATCCAATTGCTAAATGGACATTGAACCCATGAACACTACCTCACTTTTTTAATATATATTATTTCTGTTTTTGCACAATGTTTAATCTATTTGATATACATTTACTGTAATTGATTTATTGATGTTTGCTTCTTTTTCTATTTTATGTATTGCATTGAACTGGGGCTGCTAGGTTAACAAGTTTCACGACACATGTTGGTGATAATAAATCTGATTCTAATTCTATTTGCAAGGACATATGACTCTATGACACTTGGACAGGGGTACATGGATCAAAAAGGTTTAGCTTTAGAGGGATATGGGGTAAATGTGGGCAAGTGGAGTTTAGATGGGAGTCGTCATCGATGCAGCTGAGCAATGGCTGAAGGGCTTTATTCCATGTTATAACCCCATGACTCATCCATGACTGTAATTCCGACTATTGTCACATGTACCGAGATACAATGAAAAATGGTGCTTTGCATGCCATCCAGAGCCATCGATGCATCGAGGCAGTACAAGGGAAAATAACAATATAGACTAAAATGTAAACAAGAGAAACTACAGTTCCTGGAAATCTGGGGCAACATGGACAAAATGCTAGAGGAACACAGCAGGTCAGGAATGGAAATATACAGCTGATGTTTTGGCTCGAGTCTGTTTACCAGTCCTGATGAAGGGTCTCAGCCCGAAACATTGACTGTTCATTTCCCTCCATAAGTGACGTATGACCTGCTGAATTCCTCCAGAACTTTGTCTGTGTTGCAAAGTGAAGTATTACAGCTACAAAGTGCAAGCGAACTACGATGAGATAGATTGTGAGGTCAAGAGTCCATCTGATCATGGGAGATGTCCATTCAATAGTCCTGTAGCAGTGGGACGGAAGTTGTCCTTGAGCCTGGTGTTATGTGCTTTTAGACTTTCGTATCTTCTGCTTGACTGAAGGGCGAGAAGAGAGAATGTCCCGGGCTGCTGGGATCATTTTTCTGCTTCACCGAGGCGCTGGAAGTGTAGACAGAGTTCATGGAGGAGAGGAGGCTGGTTTCTGTGATCACAATGTACACTGCAGATGTTGTGGTTAAATCAACATGTGCAAACAAGCTGGATGAACTCAGTAGGTCGGGCAGCTTCCGTTGAAACGAGCAGTCCTCTATTGCCATGATGAGGCCAAACTCGGGTTGGAGGAGCAACACCTCATCTACCGTCTGGGTAGCCTCCAGCCCCTTGGTATGAACATCTAATTCTCCAACTTCCAGTAATTACCTCCCTCTCCCTTCCCTCATCTCACATTCACTCCGCCTCCTCTTCCAGCTGCCTATCACCTCCCTCATGATTCTGCCTTCATCTACTACCCATAGTGCTTTCCCCTTTCATTCCTTCTTCACCTTTCCTGCCTATCCCCTCCCTGCTTCCCCTCCCCCACCCCTTGATCTTTCCTCTGATTGGTTTTTCACCTGGCACATTCCACCCTCCGCCCACCTTCTTTATAGAAACATAGAAAATAGGTGCAGGAGTAGACCATTCCGTCCTTCGAGCCTGCACCGCCATTCAGTATGATCATGGCTGATCATCCAACTCAGAACCCTGTACCTGCTTTCTCTCCATACCCCCGATTCCTTTAGCCACAAGGGCCATAGCTAACTTCCTCTTAAATATAGCCAATGAACCGGCCTCAACTGCTTCCTGTGGCAGTGAATTCCACAGATTCACCACTCTCTGTGTGAAGAAATTTTTCATCATCTCGGTCCTAAAAGGCTTCCCCTTTATCCTTAAACTGTGACCCCTCGTTCTGGACTTCCCCAACATCGGAAACAATCTTCCTGCATCTAGCCTGTCCAATCCCTTTAGAATTTTATCCATTTCAATAAGTTCCCCCCTCAATCTTCTAACTTCCAGTGAGTATAAGCCTAGTCGATCCAGTCTTTCTTCATATGAAAGTCCTGCCATCCCAGGAATCAATCTGGTGGACCTTCTTTGTACTCCCTCTATGACAAGAATGTCTTTCCTCAGATTAGGGGATCAAAGCTACACACAATACTCTAGGTGCGGTCTCACCAAGGCCTTGTACAACTGCAGTAGAACCTCCCTGCTCCTGTACTCAAATCCTTTTGCTATGAATGCCAACATACCATTTGCCGTTTTCACTGCCTGCTGTACCTGCATGCCCACCTACAATGACTGGTGTACAATGACACCCAGGTCTCGTTGCATCTCCCCTTTTCCTGATCGGCCATCGTTCAGATAATAATCTGTTTTCCTGTTCTTGCAACCAAAGTGGATAACCTCACATTTATCCACATTAAATTGCATCTGCCATGAATTTGCCCACTCACCTAACCTATCCAAGTCATCCTGCATCTTCCTCACAGCTAACACCGCCGCCTAGCTTCGTGTCATCCACAAACTTGGAGATGCTGCATTTAATTCCCTTGTCTAAATCATTAATATATATTGTAAACAACTGGGGTCCCAGCACTGAGCCTTGCGGTACCCCACCAGTCACTGCCTGCCATTCTGAAAAGGTCCCGTTTACTCCCACTCTTTGCTTCCTGTCTGGCAATCAATTCTCTATCCACATCAATACCATACCCCCAATACCGTGTGCTTTAAGTTTGCACACTAATCTCCTGTGTGGGACCTTGTCAAAAGCCTTTTGAAAATCTAAATATACCACATCCACTGGCTCTCTCCATCCACTCTACTAGTTACATCTTCAAAAAATTCTATAAGATTCGTCAGACATGATTTTCCTTTCACAAATCCATGCTGACTTTGTCCGATGATTTCACCTCTTTCCAAATGTGCTGTTATCACATCTTTGATAACCGACTCTAGCATTTGCCCCACCACCGATGTCAGACTAACCGGTCTATAATTCCCCGGTTTCTCTCTCCCTCCTTTTTAAAAAAAGTGGGGTTTCATTAGCCACCCTCCAATCCTCAGGAACTAATCCAGAATCTAAGGAGTTTTGAAAAATTATCACTAATGCATCCACTATTTCTTGGGTTACTTCCTTAAGCACTCTGGGATGCAGACCATCTGGCCCTGGGGATTTATCTGCCTTTAATCCCTTCAATTTACCTAACACCACTTCCCTACTAACATGTATTTCCCTCAGTTCCTCCATCTCACTAGACCCTCGGTCCCTTACTATTCCCGGAAGATTATTTATGTCTTCCTTAGTGAAGACAGAACCAAAGTAGTTATTCAATTGGTCTGCCATGTCTTTGTTCCCCATGATCAATTCACCTGTTTCTGACTGTAAAGGACCTACATTTGTCTTGACCAATCTTTTTCTTTTCACGTATCTATAAAAGCTTTTACAGTCAGTTTTTATGTTCTCTGCCAGCTTTCTCTCATAATCTTTTTTTCCTTTCCTAATTAAGCCCTTTGTCCTCCTCTGCTGGTCTCTGAATTTCTCCCAGTCCTCAGGTGTGCCGCTTTTTCTGGCTAATTTGTATGTTTCTTCTTTGGACTTGATACTACTTCTAATTTCCCTTGTCAGCCACTATAGGGCTCCTGCCCCCTCCTGACGAAGGGTCTCAGCCCGAAACGTTGACTGCTCATTTCAACGGATGCTGCCCGACATGCTGAGTTCATCCAGCTTGTTGTACATGTTGATTTCTGTGATGTAGTGAGCTGTGTCCACAACTCTCTGCAGTTCCTCGTGGCTGAGCAGAGCTGTTGTCATATCGAGCAGTGATGCATCCAGATGGGATGGAGCGAATAAAGGGAACATGTCAAGTTTCTTTAGCCTCCTGAAGAAGTAGAGGCGCTGGTCTGTTTTCTTCACCAAGGTATCTATGTGGTTGGAGGAGGAACTGAACCTATCTCTCAGTTAGTCCACTTGGACAACTTTATCCTTCTACAATTGTAATTGCCTTTGTTTAAGCTGATATCATTGGTTATAGACTTGGGCATCCAATCTCAAACTGTGCTTGGAATTGGACTATATTGTGATCACAATGTGACCTTAAACCATCCCATCTTTTATTAATCGTACCTCAATTGCACAAATCTAAAATAGCTCATGAAAATTAAAACAACAAATGCAGATGCTGCAAATCTGAAATAGAGACAGAAAATGTTGGTATTACTCTGCAGGTCAGGCAGCGTGTGCGGAAGGAGAAATAGAGACAGAAAATGTTGGTATTACTCTGCAGGTCAGGCAGCGTGTGCGGAAGGAGAAATAGAGACAGAAAATGTTGGTATTACTCTGCAGGTCAGGCAGCGTGTGCGGAAGGAGAAATAGAGACGGAAAATGTTGGTATTACTCTGCAGGTCAGGCAGCGTGTGCGGAAGGAGAAATAGAGACGGAAAATGTTGGTATTACTCTGCAGGTCAGGCAGCGTGTGCGGAAGGAGAAATAGAGACGGAAAATGTTGGTATTACTCTGCAGGTCAGGCAGCGTGTGCGGAAGGAGAAATAGAGACGGAAAATGTTGGTATTACTCTGCAGGTCAGGCAGCGTATGCAGAAGGAGAAATCTCTGTCAGAAATGTTTCTCTTGGCCTGACTTGCTGAGTATTTTCTGTTTTATATATTTAAATATCCAGTTCCCTGGTAGAAGGCAGAACACAGAACATTACATCACAGTACAGGCTCTTCTGCTCATGATTTTGTGCCAACCTTTTAACCTACTCCAAGATCCATCTTACACTTCCCTCCCACATAGCCCTCTATTCTTTTCATCCATGAGCCTATCTGATCATATGGGATGGAAGGAGGAAATGCAGACTCCATACTCACAGCATCAGGGTTCAGGACCAAAGGGGGGAGAGCGAGAGATATTTTAATGTCCATTTTCATTCAGGTCTTAAAAAGTTCTTCCTTGCCAGTTCACAATTTAAGTGCAAAGGATTATCCACGTTTCAGAAATACAATACAGCAGATCAATGGATATTTCCTCTTTGGTTTTGTGGAGTGACCTCGAACACCTTGCACATCAGATTAAAGGTTTTCTTTAGCAGACAAGAACTCTTCCGATAAATTTTCCTCCCGAGTAGGTTCCGATCCAATTCCCTGGAGCCAGCCAGCTGTTCAGTGCTCACAAGCCTTGCAAGATGCTTTGGCTTAAATCAGTGTTGACTGCCATGGACTATCCAAAAACATCTCCTCATGATACTGTAAACGCTAAGCCATATTTTCCAGTAAAGCTGGAGCCTTAAAATGAAGGGATTAAAAGTAACATTAGCAAATTTGCTGATGACACAAAGCTGGGTGGCAGTGTGAAATGTCAGGAGGATGTTATGAGAATGCAGGGTGACTTGGACAGGTTGAGTGAGTGGGCAAATGCATGGCAGATGCAGTTTAATGTGGATAAATGTGATGTTATCCACTTCGGTGGCAGGAACAGGACCCCACCTGGAGTACTGTGTGCAGTTTTGGTCTCCAAATTTGAGGAAGAACATTCTTGCTATTGAGGGAGTGCAGCGTAGGTTCACAAGGTTAATTCCCGGAATGGCGGGACTGTCGTATGTTGAAAGATTGGAGCGACTGGGCTTCTATACACTGGAATTCAGAAGAATGAGAGGGGATCTGATTGAAACATATAAGATTATATAAGAAGTATATATTAAAGATAAATTAGATAAGTAGTGCAAAAAGAGTAAAACATTATTGAAGAAGTGCTCATAGGTTCTATTTCCATTCTGAGATCTGATGGCGGAAGGGAAGTTTAAGAATAAGGGGTAGGCCATTTAGAAGAGAGATGCAGAAAAACTTTTTCACCCAGAAGGCAGTGGAGGCCAAGTCTCTGGATGCATTCAAGAGAGAGTTAGATAGAGCTCTTATAGATAGCGGGGTCAAGGGATATGGGGAGAGGGCAGGAACGGGGTACTGATTGTGTATGATCTGCCATGATCACAGTGAATGGCGGTGCTGGCTAGAAGGCTGAATGGCCTACTCCTGCACCTACTATCTATTTAGTCTATTAAGCTACATGAGTCCAACTGTTTTTTTTAAAACACTGAAAGACTATCCCAAATCTTGTTGCTTTTCTGATTATAGTATTCAGAATGATGACGCAGAGGTAATACTGATGCTCATTTGATTAGTAAATTTAGTGGGCAATATATTCAAAGCAGTGTTTCCTACTATTCACTTACAGTTTAAGGGAAACTTTAGTTTCCTCGTGTTCCAGTCCTGAAGAGAAATGATAGATGTGAAATTTTGACACTGTTTCTCTCCCTTGAGATACTGCTTGGGTTGGTGAGTGCTTCCAGCATCTTCTGGTTTTGTTCTGGATTTCCAACATCACACCAGGTGCAGAGTTCATTCACTGGGGACATTAATGCCTGGTTGGGGAGCTGCTCTGCCCAAGACCATAAGAATTGTGGGAAAAGTCCAGTCTATCATGCAAACCAGCTTCCCCCTCCACTGACTTTGCCAACAATTCATGGTAGCATAGGGGCTACCGTGATGCTATTACACTGGGCATTGAGTTCAATCCCAGCACCGTCAGTAAGGAGTTTGTATGTCCTCTTCATAAAATGCATGGGTTTCCCCCGAGTGCTCTGGTTTACACCCACAGCCCAAAACCCGCCAGAGGTTAATTGGTCATTGTAATATGTCCTGTGTTTAGGTTGGGGATAAATTGGGAGTGGCGGGGTGATGATGCTTGATGGGCTGGAAGACCCTACCCTCGCACTGTATCTCTGAGAACATATCATAAGAAATGGGAGCAGGAGTCGGCCATCCGGCCCATCGAGCCTGCTCCGCCATTCAATAAGACCATGGCTGATCTGGCCATGGGTTCATCTCCACCTACCCCCATAACCCTCGATTCCCCTACGATGCAAAAATCTATCCAACCTTGTCGTAAATATATTTACTGCATATAAATAAATAAATAAATAAATTCCTGCTGCCTCAGGAAAGCAGCCAGTGAAATCAAGGGCCCCTCCTGCACCAGGCATTCTTCTTTCTTTCCTTTCTATTAGGCAGAATGCACAAAATCTCAAAAACACACCACCAGGCTTGAAGATGGTTTCTGTCCCAAGGTTATGAAACTCTTGAACTTTTATCTCTTTGAATGACATGCCAAACAAAGATTTTCATTATCACATGTATATCAGTATTTCCAACAATAGACCGACTACCAATTGGTAAATCTGTCCTGGGTGATTCTATAATCCTTCATTGTTACTATCATTGATACCAGCTCTTTTAATTCCAGGTTAATTTAATTTCTAAAACTGATTACTTGATGTTAGTATGAGATTCAAACATTTGAAGATCAACAGGCAAGTAGAGTCATAGAAAAGTATAGCATAGAGGCAGGCCTTTTGGCCCATCTAGTCTGTGCCAAACTATTTAAAATGCCTACTCCAATCAACCTGCCCCGGGACCTTAGCCCTCCATACCCTTACCACCCATGTAGCCATCCAAATTTCTCTTAAAGTTGAAACCCAGCTCATATGCACCATTTTCACTGGCAGCTTGTTCCACTCTCTCTTGACCCTTTGAGTGAAGAAGTTTCTCCTCATGCTCCCCTTAAACTTCTCACCTTTCACCCTTAACCCATGACCTCTGGTTGTAGTCCCATCCAACCTCAATGGAAAAAGTCTGTTTGCATTTACCCTCTCTATACCCCTGATAATTTTGTGTACCTCTATTTGGATGCTAGTCCAATAAACTAACCACACCACCACAGAATACATTCATTTTTAATACAGAAATCATAAAGATGTTTGTGATCCTATACTCCTCCACAGACTGCATTGCTTTGTAACCTTCTCAACAAGACATCAATGAATTGACTTGGTATTTTTTGTGTCCGTGAACTAGTCCTTCTGCAAAATAAGACTAAAATCCTGCCCTCTACTGCAAGTTCTCAACTATGTATCTGTACTTCCGGATAATCGCTGCTTAGATTTATAGAGACATACAGCATAGAAAGAGGCCCTTTGGCCCAACTGTTTTGTGCCAACAAAATGCCCATCCAGGCTAGTCCCATTTGCCCTCGTCTGGCCCATATACTTCTAAACCATTGTTATCCATATAGCACGGTAGCAGAGCAGTTAGTATAATTCATTACAGCTGCAGCTCTAAGATCAGGTTCAACTCCCACAGCTGTCTGTAAGGAGTTGGTGCATTTTCCCTGTGATTGCTTGGGTTTCCTCCGGATGCTCCAGTTTCCTTACACATTCCAAAGATGTGCAGGTTAGAGTTGTGGGCATGCTGTGTTGGTACTAGAAGGGTGGCAACATGGGCGGACTGCCCCCAGTACATCCTCGGACTGTGTCGGTCGCTGATGCAAACGACGCATTTCACTGTATGTTTCAATGTTTCCATGTCATATGACAAATAAATCTTTACCTGCCCAGTCATCCTTCAAAAGCTATTTTTGGACCTGCCCTAACATCTTATTTGATATATGTAAAATCCTGGGGATGAAAAATTCCCCGTCAGGTTTCTCTTCTGTCTCTCCTAAAACCTTTGCCCCAACCCAGCAAAAAAGACCAAGTACACAATATGTACACAGGCCTACAAGAGGAGAGGCATTCTGCATAGGGACGTTCCAATGAGACAGGGAAAAGATGGCAGGGTACAGGAACCATGGTGTACAAAAGCTGTAGAAAATCTAGTCAGGAAGAAGAGCTTATGAAAGGTTCAAAAAACTAGGTAATGATCGAGATCTAGAAGATTGTAAGGCTAGCAGGAAGGAGCTAAAGAATGAAATTAGGAGAGCCAGAAGGGGCCATGAGAAGGTCTTGGCGGGCAGGATTAAGGAAAACCCCAAGGCATTCTACAAGTATGTGAAGAGCAAGAGAATAAGATGTGGGAGAATAGGAGCAATCAAGTGTGACGGTGGAAAAGTGTGTATGGAACAGGAGGAAATAATAGAGGTACTTAATGTTTGCTTCAGTATTCATTATGGAAAAGGATCTTGGCAATTGTTGGGATGATTTACAGTGGATTGAAAAGCTTGAGCATATAGACATTAAGAAAGAGGATGTGCTGGAGCTTTTGGAAAGCATCAAGTTGGACCGGACAAGAACCTCTGCCTGTGCTTGCCCAGGCCTGTTGATCCAAAACAAAACCACTCTAACAGTGATTACACCTTTTTTACTGGTCTCACACTGGTTTTAGCCCACAGTTGAATAGCTGAAATCTCACGCTTTATGATTGACCTCTCCTGCAGAGAAAAATACACATGCACACATCACACCAGCTCAGCAGTAAGAACTCAAACACTTTATTGCCCAGGAACATGCTGGCATTCAACACTCGGCACCCAAAGACCTCCCCTACAGTCCTGGGCTATCCATTGTGGGACACCAGCCACCCAACACCCGCAGGCCCCGGGCTACCCAGAGTAGCAGACCAGCCACCCCAACACCCGCAGGCCCCGGGTTACCCAGAGTGGGAGACCAGCCACAGATTGTGGGCAACACAACTCGCATTGCACGAGGCTCAGTGTTGGGATCCCAGAGCCACAGAGCTAGGGAAGCCTAGTTGTCAGCAGCCACGGATCATGAGCAGCGCACGGCAAGCTCGCTGTGAAACCCAACACCAGATCCAACCAATGGACAACAGGAGGCCATGGACAGGACACAGCATGAGCGACATAGTGCTGAGGAGAGGAGGGAGTCTGCCCTGCAGCCCAAACCTAGTGAGCGGGGTTGGAGCCATCCCACACAGGGGCTGGGTGATCCAACACCGAGTGTCCCTAGCCCCTCAGTTACTCACAGGGGGAGAGGGGAGGGGCAAGGGAAGGAGGAAAGGCTGGGGAGCGGATGGAAGGAAGTATTCACACAATGATAGCCCCGCGATCACATACAGGGGACTGGGGGGTGGGGTAAGTTTCAGGACACTGACACCCCCCGTCGTCCAGAGGGCACCCGGAGAGTAGTGGGCTGGGCAGACTCATTGTCTGGAGAGGGGAGAGGAATGGGTGAAGGATGAGTGAGAGTACGCGGTCAGTCGCGGGCAGGTGCCTTTCCCTGCGCTCTCTGGAAGTCCTGCTGCAGTTTGCCGAGCGTCTCCCGATGTTGCTCCCGATTTCCGTTCCAACTCCCCTTCATCTGTCCCCTCATAGCGCTTTCTGTAAAACACCACGCCGCCCGTCAGCGCTACGGGAAGGGGGGGGTAACCCTCCATCAGTACCCCTCCCTCTGTAAAACACCACACCGTCCGTCAGCACTACGGGAAGGGGAGGGTAACCCTCCATCAGTACCCCTCCCTCTGTAAAACACCACACCGCCCGTCAGCGCTACGGGAAGGGGAGGGTAATCCTCCATCAGTACCCCTCCCTCTGTAAAACACCACACCATCCGTCACTGCTACGGGAAGGGGGGGGGTAACCCTCCATCAGTACCACCCCTCCCTCTGTAAAACACCACACCGTCCGTCAGCACTACGGGAAGGGGGGGGGTAACCCTCCATCAGTACCACCCCCTCCCTCTGTAAAACACCACACCGTCCGTCAGCACTACGGGAAGGGGAGGGTAACCCTCCATCAGTACCCCCTCCCTCTGTAAAACACCACACCGCCCGTCAGCGCTACGGGAAGGGGAGGGTAATCCTCCATCAGTACCCCTCCCTCTGTAAAACACCACACCGTCCGTCACTGCTACGGGAAGGGGGGGGGGGTAACCCTCCATCAGTACCACCCCTCCCTCTGTAAAACACCACACCGTCCGTCACTGCTACGGGAAGGGGGGGGACAAACCCTTATTCAGTACCCCCCCTCACGGTTCCCTGTCCAGGTAGATGCCTCAGGAAAAGCTACGGGAGGGAAGCGTACTGGCCGGAGCAGAACCTGACCTGTCCGTTACCTGAGCTGATCGCGTCCTTAGGGAAACTGGGTATATATCCATCACTGAAAAGGACTGCCAGGCCATTCAGCGGGCCCCTGATAGCCCAGAACTACCTGCTTGGGGCAGCAGGCAGTGTGGTGATTAGCACAACACTTGGCAGTCCCTGTACAGACAGTTCAATTCCCGCCACGGTCTAAAGAGTTCGTACGTCCTCCCCGTGACCAAGTGGGTTTCCTACTGCTTCCACACGGGAGTTAGTGGCCTGGTGCTTAGGGTAATTGTTACAAAAATGCCCAAACCCCCTGCAATGTATTAACCCAGCAGTAACACTCCCTCTGTACCACACATGAAAGTTCCCAAGTGCGACCTTCAAGTCTCGCTCCTCCCTCAGTATCACCCCCACACCCAGTGTGACCCTCACTCGGTATCGCCCACACCCCAGTGTGACCCTCCCTCGGTATCGCCCCCACCCCCAGTGTGACCCTCCCTCAGTACCCCCCCCACCCCCAGTGTGACCCTCCCTCAGTATCGCCCCCCCACCCCCAGTGACACTCCCTATCACCTCCACCCGTGACTCTCCCTCAGTATCGCCCCCACCCCCAGTGTGACCCTCCCTATCTCCCCCCACCCCGTGTGACCCTCCCTCAGTATCACCCCACCCGTGACTCTCCCTATCGCCCCCATTCCCAGCGTGACCCTCCCTCAGTATCACCCCCACTCCCAGTGTGACCCTCCCTCAGTATCGCCCCCACCCCCCAGAATGACCCTCCCTCAGTATCACCCACATCCCAGTGTGACTCTCCCTCTCTGTCGCCCACACTCCCAGTGTGACCCTCCCTATCACCCCCACCCCATGTGACCCTCCCTCGGTATCGCCCCCACCCCAGTGTGACCCTCCCCTCGGTATCGCCCCCACCCCCAGTGTGACTCCCTCGGTATCGCCCCCACCCCAGTGTGACCCTCCCTCGGTATCGCCCCCACCCCCAGTGTGACTCTCCCTCGGTATCGCCCCCACCCCAGTGTGACCCTCCCTCGGTATCGCCCCCCACCCCCAGTGTGACTCTCCCTCGGTATCGCCCACACCCCTCAGTGTGACTCTCCCTCCGGTATCGCCCCCACCCCAGTGTGACTCTCCCTCCCTATCACCCCCCACCCCAGTGTGACCCTCCCTCAGTATCGCCCCCCCACCCCCAGTGTGACCCTCCCTCAGTATCACCCCCACCCCCAGTGTGACCCTCCCTCCCTGTCGCCCCCACCCTCAGTGTGACCCTCCCTCGGTATCGCCCCCACCCCCAGTGTGACTCTCCCTCCCTATCACCCCCACCCCCAGTGTGACCCTCCCTCAGTACCCCCCCAACCCCAGTGTGACCCTCCCTCAGTATCGCCCCCCCACCCCCAGTGTGACCCCTCCCTTTGCATCGCCCCCCACCCCCAGTGTGACCCTCCCTCGGTATCGCCCACACTCCCAGTGTGACCCTCCCTCGGTATCACCCCCCCCACCCCCAGTGTGACCCTCCCTCGGTATCACCCCCACCCCCGTGTGACCCTCCCTCGGTATCGCCCCCCCCCACCCCCAGTGTGACCCTCCCTCGGTATCACCCACACCCAGTGTGACCTCCCTCGGTATCACCCCCACCCCGTGTGACTCTCCCTCGGTATCACCCCCACCCCAGTGTGACTCTCCCTCAGTAACCCCCCACCCCGTGTGACCCTCCCTCGGTATCACCCCCACCCCGTGTGACTCTCCCTCGGTATCACCCCCACCCCAGTGTGACTCTCCCTCAGTAACCCCACCCCCCAGTGTGACCCTCCCTCCTATCACCCCCCACCCATGTGACCCTCCCTCGGTATCGCCCCCCACCCCCAGTGTGACCCTCCCTCAGTAACCCCCCCACCCCGTGTGACCCTCCCTCGGTATCACCCACACCCCAGTGTGACCCTCCCTCGGTATCACCCCCACCCCCAGTGTGACCCTCCCTCGGTATCACCCACACCCCAGTGTGACCCTCCCTCGGTATCGCCCCCACCCCCAGTGTGACCCTCCCTATCGCCCCTACTCCCAGTGTGACCCTCCCTCGGTATCGCCCCCACCCCCAGTGTGACCTCCCCCTATTACCCCCCACCCCAGTGTGACCCTCCCTCGGTATCACCCACACCCCAGTGTGACCCTCCCTCGGGTATCACCCCCCACCCCCAGTGTGACCCTCCCCTCGGTATCACCCACACCCCAGTGTGACCCTCCCTCCCTCGCCCCCCACCCCAGTGTGACCCTCCCTCGGTATCGCCCCCACCCCCAGTGTGACCCTCCCTGTCGCCCCTACTCCCAGTGTGACCCTCCCTCGGTATCGCCCCCACCCCCAGTGTGACCCTCCCTATCACCCCCCACCCCAGTGTGACCCTCCCTCAGTATCACCCCCACCCCCAGTGTGACCCTCCCTCCCTGTCGCCCCCCACCCCAGTGTGACCCTCCCTCGGTATCGCCCCCCACCCCCAGTGTGACCCTCCCTGTCGCCCCCCACCCTCAGTGTGACCCTCCCTCGGTATCGCCCCCACCCCCAGTGTGACCCTCCCTCGGTATCGCCCACACCCCAGTGTGACCCTCCCTATCGCCCCTACTCCCAGTGTGACCCTCCCTATCGCCCCTACTCCCAGTGTGACTCTCCCTCGGTATCGCCCACCACCCCCAGTGTGACCCTCCCCTATCACCCCCCACCCCCAGTGTGACTCTCCCTCCCTATCGCCCCCCACCCCAGTGTGACCCTCCCTCAGTATCACCCCCACCCCAGTGTGACTCTCCCTCCCCTATCACCCCCACCACAGTGTGACCCTCCCTCAGTATCGCCCCCCCACCCCCAGTGTGACCCTCCCTCAGTATCGCCCCCACCCCCCAGTGTGACCCTCCCTCAGTACCCCCCCAACCCCAGTGTGACTCTCCCTCAGTATCGCCCCCCCACCCCCAGTGTGACCCTCCCTTTGCATCGCCCCCCACCCCCAGTGTGACTCTCCCTCTCTGTCGCCCCCCACCCCCAGTGTGACCCTCCCTCAGTATCGCCCCCACTCCCAGTGTGACCCTCCCTCTCTGTCACCCCCCACCCGCAGTGTGACCCTCCCTTTGCATCGCCCCACCCCCAGTGTGACCCTCCCTATCGCCCACACCCCAGTGTGACCCTCCCTATCACCCCCCACCCCAGTGTGACTCTCCCTCTCTGTCACCCCCCACCCTCAGTGTGACCCTCCCTCGGTATCGCCCCCACCCCAGTGTGACTCTCCCTCCCTATCACCCCCACCCCCAGTGTGACCCCTCCCTCAGTACCCCCCCAACCCCAGTGTGACCCTCCCTCAGTATCGCCCCCCCACCCCCCAGTGTGACCCTCCCTTTGCATCGCCCCCACCCCCAGTGTGACCCTCCCTCGGTACTCGCCCACACTCCCAGTGTGACCCTCCCTCGGTATCACCCCCCCCACCCCCAGTGTGACCCTCCCTCGGTATCACCCCCACCCCGTGTGACCCTCCCTCGGTATCGCCCCCCCCCACCCCCAGTGTGACCCTCCCTCGGTATCACCCACACCCCAGTGTGACCCTCCCTCGGTATCACCCCCACCCCCGTGTGACTCTCCCTCGGTATCACCCCCACCCCCAGTGTGACTCTCCCTCAGTAACCCCCCACCCCGTGTGACCCTCCCTCGGTTATCACCCCCCACCCCGTGTGACTCTCCCTCGGTATCACCCCCACCCCAGTGTGACTCTCCCTCAGTAACCCCCCACCCCCAGTGTGACCCTCCCTCCCTATCACCCCCACCCATGTGACCCCTCCCTCGGTATCGCCCCCACCCCCCAGTGTGACCCTCCCTCAGTAACCCCCCACCCCGTGTGACCCTCCCTCGGTATCACCCACACCCCAGTGTGACCCCTCCCTCGGTATCACCCCCACCCCCAGTGTGACCCTCCCTCGGTATCACACCCACACCCCAGTGTGACCCTCCCTCGGTATCGCCCCCACCCCCAGTGTGACCCTCCCTATCGCCCCTACTCCCAGTGTGACCCTCCCTCGGTATCGCCCCCACCCCCAGTGTGACCCCTCCCTATTACCCCCCACCCCAGTGTGACCCTCCCTCGGTATCACCCACACCCCAGTGTGACCCTCCCTCGGTATCACCCCCACCCCCCAGTGTGACCCCTCCCCTCGGTATCACCCACACCCCAGTGTGACCCTCCCTCCTGTCGCCCCCACCCCAGTGTGACCCTCCCTCGGTATCGCCCCCACCCCCAGTGTGACCCTCCCTGTCCGCCCCTACTCCCAGTGTGACCCTCCCTCGGTATCGCCCCCACCCCCAGTGTGACCCTCCCTATCACCCCCCACCCCAGTGTGACCCTCCCTCAGTATCACCCCCACCCCCACCCCAGTGTGACCCTCCCTCGGTATCGCCCCCACCCCCAGTGTGACCCTCCCTGTCGCCCCCACCCTCAGTGTGACCCTCCCTCGGTATCGCCCCCACCCCCAGTGTGACCCTCCCTCGGTATCGCCCACACCCCAGTGTGACCCTCCCTATCGCCCCTACTCCCAGTGTGACCCTCCCTATCGCCCCTACTCCCAGTGTGACTCTCCCTCGGTATCGCCCACACCCCCAGTGTGACCCTCCCTATCACCCCCACCCCAGTGTGACTCTCCCTCCCTATCGCCCCCCACCCCAGTGTGACCCTCCCTCAGTATCACCCCCACCCCAGTGTGACTCTCCCTCCCTATCACCCCCACCACAGTGTGACCCTCCCTCAGTATCGCCCCCCCACCCCCAGTGTGACCCTCCCTCAGTATCGCCCCCCACCCCAGTGTGACCCTCCCTCAGTACCCCCCCCAACCCCAGTGTGACTCTCCCTCAGTATCGCCCCCCCACCCCCAGTGTGACCCTCCCTTTGCATCGCCCCCACCCCCAGTGTGACTCTCCCTCTCTGTCGCCCCCCACCCCCAGTGTGACCCTCCCTCAGTATCGCCCCCACTCCCAGTGTGACCCTCCCTCTCTGTCACCCCCCACCCCGCAGTGTGACCCTCCCTTTGCATCGCCCCCACCCCCAGTGTGACCCTCCCTATCGCCCACACCCCCAGTGTGACCCTCCCTATCACCCCCCACCCCAGTGTGACTCTCCCTCTCTGTCACCCCCCACCCTCAGTGTGACCCTCCCTTTGCATCGCCCCCACCCCAGTGTGTCCCTCCCTCAGTATCGCCCACACCCCAGTGTGACCCTCCCTCCCTGTCGCCCCCACCCCAGTGTGACCCTCCCTCAGTATCGCCCCCCACCCCCAGTCTGACTCTCCCTCCCTGTTGCCCCCACCCCCAGTGTGACCCTCCCTCAGTATCACCCCACCCCCAGTGTGACCCTCCCTATCACCCCCACCCAGTGTGACCCTCCCTCAGTATCGCCCCCCCACCCCCAGTGTGACCCTCCCTCAGTATCGCCCCCACCCCCAGTGTGACCCTCCCTCAGTATCGCCCCCACTCCCAGTGTGACCCTCCCTCCCTGTCGCCCCCCAGCCGCTGTGTTCCCCCCTCAGCATCGCCCCCACCCCCAGTGTGACTCTCCCTCAGTATCACCCCACCCCCAGTGTGACTCTCCCTCTCTGTCGCCCCCCACCCCAGTGTGACCCTCCCTCGGTACCCCGCCCCCACCCCCAGTGTGACCCCTCCCTCAGCATCGCCCCCACCCCCAGTGTGACTCTCCCTCAGTATCACCCCACCCCCAGTGTGACTCTCCCTCTCTGTCGCCCCCCACCCCAGTGTGACCCTCCCTCGGTACCCGCCCCCCACCCCCAGTGTGACCCTCCCTCGGCACCGCCCCCCACCCCCAGTGTGACCCTCCCTCGGTACCACCCCACCCCAGTGTGACCCTCTCTCCGTACCACCCCACCCCAGTGTGACCCTCCCTCGGTACCACCCCACCCGCAGAGTGACCCTCCCTCGGTATCACCCCACCCCAGTGTGACCCTCTCTCAGTACCATCCCTGCCACAGAGCCTCTCAGTGCTGCCCCCACCCACACTCACATCTCTCCATTGATGTAGTGAAGTCGCTTGGCAACTGTGGACTTTGCCTCCTGCAGTTCCTGCCTCACCAACACGGGGCCCATCAGCTTGTAGACTCGGTTCTCTGGTTCCATCAGCTCCAGCTCCTGCGACAGAATGGGAGAGACCGCTGGTACAGGGAGCGGGCCAGAGGCAGAGAACGGGGCAGGGAAATGACGACGGGGTGGTGGGTGGAGAAGTGGAGTTTAGAATGAGGGGTAAACCTCAATACCGGAATGGATGTTGTGAGAATATTTCCGATAGCAAGAGAGACCAGCACCAGAGGCACAGCCCCAGAATACAGGGAAGAGATGAGAAGAATTTCTTCAGCCAGAGAGGGGGTACCGAGGGAATTCGTGACCACAGACAGCTGTGGAGGCCAAGTCACTAGGTATATTTAAATTGGAGGTTGATAGATTCTTGATTAGTCAGAGCATCAATGGTTACTGGAAGAAGGTGGGAGAATGCGGTTGAAAGGGATAATAAATCAGCCCTAAGACCATAAGATATAGGAGCAGAAGTAGGCCATTCGGCCCATTGAGTCTGCTCTACCTTTCAATCATGGGCTGATCCAATTCTTCCGGTCATCCCCACTCTCACTGCACAAACTTCACTTCCCTGACACTGTTGAATGTTCAGTATACTGCAGACGTCTTCCAATGTATAGACTGATGCAAAATACCCATTCAGTTCCTCTGCCATCTCTGCATCTCTCATTACAATATCTCCAGCACCATTTTGTATTGGTCAGTCCATTCCTCATGGACTAGAAGGGCCAAGATGGCCTGTTTCCTTGCTGTAATTGTTATGTGGTTATATCTATTCTCGACTCTCTTTTACACTTTATATACTTAAAAAAGCTTTTAGTATCTTTGATATTGGTCGCCAGCTTCCTCTCATAATTCATCTTTTCCTTCCTAATGACCCTCTTAGTTTCGTTCTGCAAATTTTTAAAAGCTTCCCAATCCTCCATCTTCCCAGTAGCTCGGGCTTCCTTGTATGCCCTCTCCTTTGCTTTTACATTGGCTCTGACTTCACTTGTCAGTCACGGTAGTGTCCTTCTTCCCTTTGAAAATTTTTTCTTATTTGGAATATATCTGTCTTGCACTTCCCTCATTTTCCACAGAAACTCCAGCCATTGCTGCTCTGCTGTCCTTCCTGCTAGTGTCCCTTTCCAGTCAACTTCAGCCAGTTCCCCTCTCATGCCATTGTAATTTCTTTTATTCCACTGAAATACCAACACACTGGATTTTGTTTTTCCCTCTCAAATTTCAATGTGAAATCGATCATATTGTGATTACTGTTCCCTAAGGGTTCCTTAACCTTAAGCTCTCTTATCACCTCTGGATCATTGCACAACACCCAATCCAGCACAGCCAATCCCCTCGTGGTTTCAACAACAAGCCATCCCTTAGACATTCTACAAATTCTCTCTCCTGAGGTCCAGTACTGACCTGGCTTTCCCAATCCACTTTCGTGTTAAAATCCCCAATGATTATCGTGACATTGCCTTTCTGACACGCCTATTCTATCTCCTGCTGCAATTTGTAATCCACATCCCGGCTGCTGTTTGGAGGCCTGTATACAACTGCCATTGGGGTTCTTTTACCCTTGGCATTCCTTAACTCAACCCATAGAGACTCTACACCTTCCAATCCTATGTCATTCCTTTCTAATGATTTAATATTATTTCTTACACACAGGGCCACACCACATCCTCTCTGCCTACTAACCGATCTTTCTGATACACTGTTTATCCTTGGACGTTCAGCTCACATGACAGCCATCCTTTAGCCAAGTTTCAGAAATGGCCACAACGTCATACTTGACAATCTGTAGCTGAATTACAAAATCACCAGATATAAAGTTGTGGCCACCACTGAATCATGGCTGAAGAATGGTTGTGGTTGGGAGCTGAATGCCCAAGGTTACAGGTTGTATCGGAGGGATAGGAAGGTAGGCAGAGGGGGAGGTGTGGCTCTACTGGTAAAGAATGTATCAGATCAGTAGAAAGATGTGACGTAGGATTGGAAGATATTGAATCCTTGAGGGTTGAGTGATGATACTGCAAGGTCTCTGATGACAGTTGTATACAATCAGTAACTGGGAGGTGGACCACAGGTTACAACAGGAAACAGAAACGGCGAGTCAAAAGGGCAATGTTAAAGTAGTCATGGCAGATTTCAACATGCAGGTCAATTGGGAAAATCAGGCTGGTAATGGATCTCAAGAGAGAGAGTTGTTGAATGCCTAAGAGATGGCTCTTTAGAGCAGTTTGTCATTGAGCCTACTAGGGGATCAACTATACTGGATTGGGTGTTATGTAATGAACCGGAGGCAATTAGGGAGTTTAAAGTAAAAGAACCCTTAGGAACCGGTGATCACAATATGATTGAGTTCAACTTGAAATTTGATGACTGATATAACAATATTTCAGTGGAGTATGGGAAATTACAGTAGCATGAGAGAGGAGTTGGCCAAAACAAATTGGAAGGAGCTGCTGGCAGGGATGACAGCAGAACAGTAACAGCATGAGCTTCTGGAAAAAATTAAGGAAGGTGCAGGACAGATAGCAAGGCATTTGACGAAGTCCCTCACGTGAGACTCATCCAGAAAATCATGAGGCATGGGATAAGTGGAACCTTGGCTGTTTGGATAAAAAAATTGGCTTAAAGGAAGAAAGCAGAGGGTAGTTGTGGAAGGAAAGTATTCTGCCTGGAGGTCGGTGACTAGTGGAGTGCCGCAGGGATCTGTCCTGGGACACCTGCTATTTGTGATTTTTATAAATGATCTGGATCTAGAGGCGGAAGGATGGGTGAGTAAGTTTGCAGATGACACGAAGATTGGAGGAGTGTGGATGGAGCTGTAGGTGGTCGAAGGTTACAAGAGGATATAGACAGGCTGCAGAGTTGGGCAGAAAAATGGCAGATGGAGTTCAATCCGGACAAGTGTGAGGTGATGCATTTGGAAGGACAAACCAGAAGACTGAGTACAGGATTAATGGTCAGTTACTTAAGAGTGTGGATGAACAAAGGGACCCTTGGGGTTCAAATCCATACATCCCTCAAGGTCGCTGCACAGGTTGATAGGGTAGTTAAGAAGGCCTATGGAATGCTAGGCTTCATTAACAGGGTGACTGAGTTCAAGAGTAGAGAGGTCATGTTGCAACTCTACAAATCTCTGGTGAGACCGCACTTAGAGTATTGTGTTTAATTCTGGTCACCTCATTATAGGAAGGATGTGGAAGCTATGGAGAGGGTGCAGAGGAGATTTACCAGGATGTTGGCTGGTTTGGAGAACAAGTCATATGAAGCAAGGTTAGCAGAGCTGGGACTTTTCTCTTTGGAGCGTAGAAGAATGAGAGGGGACTATGAGAGGCATGGATAGGGTGGATAGTCAGTACCTGTTTCCCAGGGCACCAATAGCAAACACCAGAGGGCATATGTACAAAATTAAGGGAGGGAAGTTTAGGGGAGACATCAGGGGTAAGTTTTTTTACACAGAGGGTTGTCAGTGCCTGGAATGACTTGCCAGGGATGGTGGTGGAGGCTAAAACATTAGGGGTATTTAAGAGCCTCTTGGTCAGGCACATGGATGAAAGAAAAATAGAGGGTTATGGGGTAGTGTGGGTTTAGTACTTTTTTTTAAGGATTATATGGGTCGGCACAACATGGAGGGCTGAAGGGTCTGTACTGTGCTGTAGTGTTCTATTGACAGATGTATTCCAAAAATGAAGAAACATTCAAATGACAAAACAGTAGAACTGTGGCTGACAAGGGAAGTCAAAGCTAATGTAAAAGCAAAATAAAGGATATACCGCAGAGCAAAAATTAGTGAGAAGACAGAAGATTGGGAAGCTTTTAAAAACCTACATAGAGCATCGAAAAGTGAAAACAAACTAGCAAACAATATCAAAGTGGATAGTAAAAGCTTTTTGAAGTATGTAAAAAATAAAAGAGAGATGAGAATGGATATGGGACCGCTAGAAAATGAGGCTAGAGAAATAATAATGGGGGCCAAGGAGATGTGAGATGAACTAAATGAGTCTTCACTGTGGAAGACACTGACAATGTGCTCGATGTTGATGGGTGTGAGGGGAGAGAAGTGAGTGCAGTTACTATTACAATGGAGAAGGTGCTCAGAAAGATCCAAGTACTAAGGGCACACAAGTCACCCAGGCCAGATGAACTGAACCTTAAGGTTCTGAAAGAGGCAGCGATACTGTGGAGGCATTAGGAATGATCTTTCAAGAATCATTGGACTCTGGCATGGATCCGGAGGACAGGAAAATTGCAAAAGTCACTCCACTGTTTATGAAAGGAGGGAGGCAGCAGAAAGGAAATTATAGACCAGTTAAGACGTAAAAAAAAGCTGGATGAACTCAGCAGGTCGGGCAGCATCCGTTGAAAGAAGCAGTCAATGTTTCGGGTCCAGACCCTTCGTCAGGACTGAGCAGTTATAGACCAGTTAGCCTGACCTCAGTGGTTGGGGTTGGAGTCAATCGATAAGAATGAGGTGATGCAGTAGTTGGTGACACAGAACAAGATAGTACAAAGTCAACATGGTTTCCTTCAGTGAAAATACTGTCTGACAAACCTGTTGGAACTCTTTGAGAGTACAAGTGGGATAGATAAAGAGGATGCAGAGGATGTTGTATATTTGGACAAGCTGCCACACGAGGTCACTTAACAAGTTAGGAGCCCGTGGTGTTACAGGAAAATTACTGGCATGGTTTGAGCATTGGCTGATTGGTAAGGAGGCAGCGAGTGGGAATAAAAGGATCCTTTTCTGGTTGGCTGCCAGTGACTAGTGGTGTTCTGCAGGGATCGATGTTGGGACCAGTTCGTTTTAAGCTGTATATCAATGATTTAGATGGCTTTGTTGCCAAGTTGAAGATGATTGGTGGAGGGGCAGGTAAGTGCTGAAAAAACAGGGAGGATGCAGGAGGACTTTGACAGATTCGGAGAATGGGCAAGAAAGCAGCAAATGAAATACAATGTTGGAAAATGCAAGGTCACGCACTTTGATTACAGAAATAATTGTGCAAACAATTTTCTAAACAGGGAGAAAATCCAAAAGTCTGAGATGCAAAGGGACTTGGGAGTCCTTGTGCAGAACATCCTAAGGGTTAACTTGCAGGTGAGTGGGTGGTGAGGAAGGCAAATACAATTTTAGCATTCATTTCAAGAGGTCTAGAACACAAGAGCAGGGATGTGATGCTGAGGCTTTACAAGGCACTGGTGAGGCCTCAGCTTGAGTATTGTGTACAGTTTTGGGCTCCTTATCTAAAAAATGGTGTACTAGCATTGAAGAGGATTCAGAGGAGGTTCACAATGATGATTCTGGGAATGAAAGGGTTATCAGACGAGGTACATTTGGTGGATCCGGGTCTGTACTCCCATGTTGGGGGAGTCTAGCACAAGAGGACACAGCCTCAGGATCGAGGGGTGTCCATTTAAAGCAGAGATGCGGAGAAATTTCTTTAGCCAAAGGGTGGTGAGTTTGTGGAATTTGTTACCACCGACAGCTCTGGAGGCCAGGCTGTTGGGTGTATTTAAGGCAGAGCCCAGACATGGCATCAAAGATTACGGGGAGAAGGCTGGGGAGTGGGGCTGAGCA